>NW_028263377.1:4288761-4439073 GCF_051168715.1 Poecilia mexicana | reverse complement strand
ACCGCTAAGTCAGGATGCCATACAACTGTTAATAACAAAGTGTATGACGATCTACGTCATGATTCTATGTTGTTGATTAAATAAAATCTTATGGTAATGACGTGTCTGACAGATATAGCCGGTGTTCTATCAGATAGCCATACGCTGTCAGAATAGCATACATGCAGTGAGTACCATGCCAGCGCATGCGCATTAAGTCCGACCGTCAGTGTAGTTGTCAGTATACGCAACACGTTATGACGAAAATAAGTAATTAAATTGTTTCTAATATGACATAATGTGATAACTACATGGATATACATGCGTTGTCGTGGTTTCAAAGTGTGTTTAAAGCAGGTCTGGCTGCAGCTGGATGCCATACAACTGTTAATAACTGTTAATAATGATCTACGTCATGATTCTATGTTGCTGATTAAATAAAATCATATGGTAATGACAGCGTATGCATATCTGAGCTAAGCGTACGACTATCTGACAACGTATGCTGATCTGCCAGAACACCCGTTCTTTGTTCTTATAATGCTCTGTGTACACTGCATCATTATTTTCTTTTATTATGTACGTTAATATTTAAATTAATAAATAACTAAAACACAAGAACGAAAGAGCACGCAGAGCATGCACATTGCTCTTTGATTGTTTTTGTTCAAAGTGGCAGCTATAATGTCTGCCATGGTGTCAGACTGCCTGGCTTCATGTACTGGGATAGAGAGTGAGAACAGTTACGATGAGCGCCTTCTGTTTGGTTACTTCTTGCTTGTTGCTCCTTGGTCAGTGTTCATGGTTGAGCGTTATTTACCGTCAGGGCATTGCCTCAATTGCTATGTTTAATGGTGCAGACAGTGGTGGTTTCTTATATGAGCAATATGGGCAAATGCCCAGGGCGTTATGTTTTTAGGGATGGCACGAGACCATCACACTTTTTAGCACATAAATGGAATATTTAATATTGGTAAAATGTATTAAGTATTTAATATCTAGGTGTTTTATGGTAATATGGATCTTTCAGATTATTTTGAGAAGCAATTTCGATCATATTTTACATTTTATTGTGTCATGTAGCGCGGGCCGCTGGTCTTGGTCTTGACTCGGTCTCGACTCCCCTCGGTCTTGGTCTTGACTTTGTCTCGGACCCCAAAAGTCTTGGTCTTGTCTCGGTCTCGATACACTCTGGTCTTGGTCTTGTCTTGGTCTCGGGTTAGGTGGTCTTGAACACAACACTGCTGTCTTGTATGTTTAAGGGAGGAGCGTTCAAACTTTTTGTCACGTAACGCAAAATCATCATGTCAGCAATACTTCCTGGCCAAAAACTAACTTTTGATTTTGATTTTTAAAAACAACACTTTAAAGAAATTTGTCATTTTATGCCTGCTCAACAACAAACTAAGCAAGCAACCAAGCATATAGATCAATGCAAAGGCAAAAACTTAAAAGGATTTTTTTTTCATGTTTGCCTCATTTAAAAAATACATCCTGTTTGAACATTCTTGTCCTAATTAAAAAATGACTATTTTTCTCAAGCATCTTTGCTTTTGGGGCCAAATCTCATTCTTGAAATTGCAGTTGGGGACCATGGACAACAGTTCTTCTTTGGACACCCACAAGGCTTTGACTCATTTATCTACCATACCTTGCAAATGTATTCATTCTCCTTGAGGATCTCCATATTTTATTACCTTTACAATAAACAACTTAAAGTGAGGTAGGGTGAAAGATTGCAAATTACAAGATCACATGAAAAGAAATTCACTCCAAGTGGTTCCTGATGTGCTTTATTATCCAGTGAGAATGGTAACTACAAATTACCTATTAAATCTACTGAGTATAACTGTTATAACAATGTTTTTTTTATTTTACTTTTGTGTAAAAACTGTCACCGTGTCATGACAGTTTAATATGAGACATTATCTGTGAATCTCCTTCCTCCCTGAGTCGCTGTGGTCGTATGGGGAAAAAATGCAGCGACCAAAAACAACCAATCAGAACCAGGAGGAAGGTCTTAGCGCTGTCAATCAAGATCGTGTACTCGCTGTTAAATGTCAGGTAAATTGTTCGAGAAACAACTTGCCTGTTTATCTGCCGTTGTCGGTGGCCATGCTAACTGCTAGGAGGAAGGAGCTTTAGCAGGAGCTGGGAAAGAGGAGGATGAGTGACTCATACACCGCCTGATTAACAGCATTAAAACCCGCCTCCTGACTCGTATCGGTTGTTTCTAGTCAGCACTGGAAGAAGCAGAAGAGTTACATTTTTTTCACAGATCATCTGTCTCAAAACATACTGTCACAACATAGTGGTTTCAAAAAATGCGTAAAAACATGTTTTTTTCTAAGTTATGTTTTATAAAGGCTTTAAGGATTATAATATTTTGAATGGAGAGAGATTAGCCTAATATTTAACCCCTCTCTTGGACCACTAACCCGTCCATCCAACCATCCATTTTCTTACACTTTTGTCCCTAGTGAGGTTGGGACGAGTGCTGGTGCCTATCTCCAGCAAGAGATTTTGGGCGAGAGGCGAGGTACACCCTGGACAGGTTGCCAGTCTATCGCAGAACCACTAATCCAGCGTTTTAAAACTTATCAACAAAGTTAGTATCTTTGTGTCAAGTTTAGGAATCTAGAAAAATCTAACAGGATTAACTTTAAAGTCCAGAAGGAGATAGAACTGAAGAGCGTTTGGTGCATACAGGATTACTATGTAGGTATAGATGGATGAGTTTAACAGCCTTACTGGTGAGATTACAGACTCTGAAACTGCAGCCAACACAGTTTATGCTGCAAATGTGGAGGATGGTTGTCTTCTCATTTGGATAAGACTGATGCTTATGCTAGAATCCTGTATGTGAATTTCATCTCCATCATTTCCCACATCTGCTTGGCCTGAACTCTACCACTTGTCTCCAGTTTAAAATGAAATGCCTGGGAACAACCCCCAATGCCTTTCTTTTTATAAGGTTAACATGCAAAACCCTTTTTCAAGGTTTGGTTGTACAATACAACTTCGGATTTGACCATTTTTGGCCCACGTGACAAAAAGTTTGGAGAACCCTGGTATATGTGGCCTGGAAAGAACCTGTTTTCTTCTCACCATGACAAACAACCATATATTGCAACCCGCCTTTAGGGGGCAGCAGCGTACCGAACATGTGACCCACCGAACCGGAAGACAACCACGCAGAGAGAGCAGAGGCTGGTAGCGGAGAGATGGCAGCCGCGGCTGTGGCTGAGTTTCAGAGAGCTCGGTCTCTTATTGGAACTGACCGGAACGCTTCTATCGATATCTTGCACTCTATAGGTAAATGGAACGGACTCTCCCGGACAGTAGGGATACATTCATTGAACGATTCGACTCAAAGTCTATACTTTTATCCATCAGCCGTACGCTGTTTAGTTAGCAGCAAAGCTACGCTACACGAGTTAGCCTAGTGCAGACCGTCACCCTTTCTGTACTGTTTGGACAGTGAGTCAGCAGCAGCCTGGCTAGCCGGTTAGCAGGATACCGGCTAGCTTTGTGCTTAAGCTAACGCTAGCTAGCCGGTCTCATTGATTTGGCTGGAAGTTCGCTGACAGCCGGCTAGTTGCGTTAGCTGACAGCTAATGTTGTTAGCAGCTACTTCTCCCGAGTCTGTCAGATGGCAGGGCCGTCAGGGAAATTATAAACACTCCTTGTCAGCCCTGTAGAATTACACAACTAAGTTCCTTTCAGGTTTAGCTGGTTTATAACAAGCTAATATGTGTTGTTTATTTTCTCATAGTGGACTATATGCATATTTTTGCCTAATTTGATTCCTGTGGTATTTCGCAGCTTTGTTAGCCGCTTGGCTCTTTGCCATATATCCCAGTCAGTCCGGGATAGAATACTTTCATTTTGTACTGGTGCCTTACAGAATTTAACCCCAGCGCTCGGACATACTGGTGCTTCATGTTGAAACCAAACACATTATAAAATTGCTGTGTAAACGTGTGTGTGTGTGTATTTCAGTGAAACGGGACATCCAGGACAGCGATGAGGAGGCGGTGCGTGTTAAGGAGCAGAGCATCTTGGAGCTGGGTGGGCTGCTGGCGAAGACTGGACAAGCAGCAGGTAACTGGAGCCTGGGGTCGTATTCCTGAACACTTTCTTATTCAGGCACACTGAGGAGGGAAACAGCTTTGTTTGGCTGTGTTGACCACAGTTCAACCAGAACACAAAGTGTTTGTTACAGTTTGCCTCCAAAAGTTTGGATTTCAGTTTTTATTTTTAAAGTTAGTTTCATTAATGTAATGAAACGCCATGAAAAGAAAGGTCAGATTGGTGTAGAAGTATTTTGTACATGATTCTGAGAACTTCAGCATTTCAGGCGCTTTCCACATCAGGGTTCTGCAACGTGGCTCTTAATAACTTTAGCTAATATTTATAAATTTTCTTTAAAATAGATAATAACAAATGCATGTTTTAGCAGTTTCTCTATTTTGCCATGGAATAATTGGACTAAATTTTTGCTACAAATGCTAAAATTAACAGCTGAATTTTTTTTTTAGAAATAGATTTCTAAACAATTTGGAAAATATGATTTATTTTCTAGCATAATTTTCTTCCTTTATGAGATAATAGTTTGTTTTTTTTATTCTAAAATCTAAAAACAGAAATAACAAAGCACTTTTAAAATAACAACAGATTTTCTATGGTAGATATCTAGCAAAAATTGTAAGTTGTCCTTCCGTTAAAATAAAAGACAAACACTGACTTTGACTTTGCAGGCTATAAAAAAATAGAATTAGTTTTTGCCTGCTGTGGAAAGAGAAATGATTTTGAATTATTTTTTTGTTTCAAATCCCATTGTCTAAAATGGGACAGCATCTGTTATGTTATCCCATTTGTCAGTCTGTTTGAAATCAATTTTTCCATCCATTCATGTAAATATTTATTCATCCATTCAAATGTATGTCAGTTTACTCATTCCACCAGATGACTAACTCCACTCTTCATCCATCCTCGATAAGATTTCTTTAAGATTTGCTGAAAAAGAAGTGAGAACATGTGAAAACTGTGGAGGAACCCTGTGAACAGTAACCTCGTCTTACCAACCGTCTTCCCAGAGCTCGGAGGCCTCCTGAAGTATGTGCGCCCTTTCCTCAACTCCATCTCCAAGGCCAAAGCAGCCCGGCTGGTCCGCTCTCTGCTGGACTTGTTCCTGGACATGGAGGCAGCCACAGGTCAGGAGGTGGAGCTCTGTCTGGAGTGCATCGAGTGGGCCAAGGCTGAGAAGAGGACGTTCCTCCGACAGGCGCTCGAGGTGAGTCCCAGTGCGGCCCACTGTCCTGCTCTGGCTCAGTTTTTCAGATGCTACTTTCCAAGTCTTGTTGAGGTGGGAAAATAAATACATTTTATTTTTGTTTGAAGATTTAATTTTATGAAAATCTGCATCCCCTTGGATTTCCATAGTTCAGAGGGATGTGGGAACATTTAACGCCGCCATTTTGTTTGATAAGCATGTTTTACAGCTTCTACTTATTGCTGAATTCAGATCATCTCTATGATGGAGTATTAGGACCAGGTTAAGAATATTATTTTACAGGCAGCAGTGCTTCATGCTTAATTATTTGGGGTGTAACAAGATCTCACTAAATTAAAACGAAAGTAGGTAAAAGTAGGAATGATAAATGGCAGCAAGAGGCAGAAAGCATCGCTATGGTAACCAATACATCACCATCACTACTCGCATAACTGGGAATGTTGATCAATAAACCATGCATAGTTGCAATAACATGTGAAGAGATGAAAAGAGACGCATCAGTTTGAGTTTGTGGCAGAAATATATAAAAATGCAGAATAAAGGCATTTTTGTTGAGCAAATTTGTTTGCTGAGGTTTTTTGAAAGTTAAAATAAAATCTCATCTTGTTCTTGTGAACTTGATGGAACTCGTTTGGTCTAGTGAGCTTTAGGTACACTGCAATTACTTCGCTTATGTGAACAAACTATATGTCTTCACCTCACCACTTACAGTTGAGAGTGCAGTGGCTTCTTTTTTTTTCTTTTTTGATTTTGCCTACTGAAAACTTGTACAGTCACATGCTTTACATTAACTACATTTCCAAATCCAGGATGTTCCATAACAAACATGTCAAAAGCTAAAAACGGCTAAAGAGCCATGTTACTGTAATCCCTTCAGCGTTCCGGTTTTCCGGTGAAAGTCTGCCATTGAATGAACCCTGAATATGTTTAATTGAAAGTAGTCAAGTTCTGTTTCCCTCAGTAATGATGTCCACTCTGAAGAGTGTTGTCAGCATGACCTGGTAGTGCTGATATGGTGCAGTCAGTGTCTGAGCAAAAATAGGATTTTTGATCACCAGGATGTTGTCAGAATGTAGCTGAATTCATCATGAACTTCCTGTTTATATCAGTGAATTAGGGCTGATCAATAAATCAAAAAAAATACATACTAATATAGACATGTGATCAATATCAATTGAGAATACGTCTGATAGGATATTCAATAATTTCATTGAACTCCGATCCAGAATTGCACAGCATTCTGGGAAATGTAGGTAGAGAGAGGTTAGCTGCTCAACTTCTCTCTAAGCGAGGTTGACATTAACAAACTCACTCTCTCTTTGGTTACCTAGCAACAAGCTGTAGAGTATTTTGTGTAGCATCAGTTTCATGGTTCACCACAGTCCCTCATAACTGCATAGAAACAACAAATCAGCGACATGGAGAGAAAACCGTGGATAGAACAGTAAAGGTTACATTAAGTTTGGTTTTATTTCAGATATTGAAAACAGAAAACTAGTCAATAATTATCCTTTATATGGTGATTCATGTTTCAGCCATGTCGTCCAGCCCTACTGTGAGTTCCACTCTGCTGTCGGGTTTTAAACACAAGGCAGGGCTGAGTTTTCACCAGGTTTAGAGGTGAGAGGTCAGCAGAACCCAGATACACATTAACTCTGTCTCCTCTCTCCTCAGGCTCGACTCATCTCTCTGTATTTTGACACAAAATGCTACCAGGAAGCACTACAACTCGGTAAGTGGCAATCTTGCATGCTGTTATCAACTTCTGTATACTCAGAGAAGAAAGTGTGTATGAAGTCTGAGCTGCAGCTTGACCCTTCACCCCTGGTGTGTTGGCCCCCTGCAGGCTCCCAGCTGCTCCAGGAGCTGAAGAAGATGGACGACAAGGCGCTGCTGGTGGAGGTCCAGCTGCTGGAGAGCAAGACGTACCACGCGCTCAGCAACCTGCCCAAAGCCCGCGCCGCCCTCACCTCGGCCAGGACGACCGCCAACGCCATCTACTGCCCGCCCAAACTGCAGGCAGCTCTGGACATGCAGTCAGGTACCCTGAGGAACGCCTGTAGGGGCCCTAATTGATTTTGTGTGAAGCAATAACTTGGCTTGTGACAATAAATCAATTGCCTATTGCATGATAAATAATAATAAAAAAACTCAATAATTTCCATTGGCATGATATTCTGTTATCTATTCTGGATGATAAAAGTCTTCAGTCTGGTGCTTTAACTAGACCTTTTTTTTGTCCTGTTAACAGGGACTTCATAATTCATTTTATTTATTTTCCAGTTCCAGTGTTAAATGTTCATTTAAAGCTAATTGGTCTATGAGAATGTGTTCTTACATTATTAAGCCATTATCCATATATTTGCTGAAAATGGTCTCAAAATAACAATATTATCATTTATCACAATAACATCTGGGACAATTTTTCCTTTTGCCAAATTTGTTACCTTACCAGGCCTAGCAATAAGCTGGTGTGTGTGTGTGTGTGTGTGTGTGTGTGTGTGTGTGTGTGTGTGTGTGTGTGTGTGTGTGTGTGTGTGTGTGTGTGTGTGTGTGTGTGTGTGTGTGTGTGTGTGTGTGTGTGTGTGTTTCCAGGGATCATTCACGCAGCAGAGGAGAAAGACTGGAAGACGGCGTACTCGTACTTTTACGAGGCCTTTGAGGGCTACGACTCCATCGACAGCCCCAGAGCCATCACCGCGCTCAAATACATGCTGCTCTGCAAAATCATGCTCAATGCGTGAGTGCTGCATTCACAGCAGAGGGGATGTAGCTCCTTAAACTGAACTCATGAACTCAAATCAAAAATGGTTTTCTGTGAAGCAGTCAGAAGGAATTGAGACTAAGTTTTAGTGTAAAAGAAAATGTAAATAGTTTTTTCTGTTTCTGTAGCCCAGAAGACGTCCAGGCCCTCATCAGTGGCAAACTTGCTCTGCGGTACGCAGGCAGACAGGTACGACTCGGCTCAGCTTTTACAAAAACGTTTTCCCAGTTCTCTTTACATCTTGTGAAAATATTCATACTGCCAGGACTTTCTTCACATTTCATCATATTACATGTCTAGTCTAGACTTATGATGATTATGTTAGCCGGTTTCCTCTGTAAAATCTGAGCTTTTATTGTTTTTTAGAAGTTTGCATCAAACATATGCAACACATGAAAACAGCCCAATAAAAAGTTTTATTTTAATACTGCTTTATAGTCCTAGTTCTATATTACATTTATCTTTGTTGCATTTCAGTCATTGTGCTTTGATTCCTTTTAATTGCACGCAGTCTCTTTGTTACCTTTAATTATCACTATGATGGTAAAATACAGTTATTGTGTGTGGGAGTATAAGCACAAGAACAATTTTTTTATTTTTTTTCTGTAGAGATTGTGGTGTCTTTATAGATTTTCTTGTACAATATTTGTCTTGATTTGTATTGCTTCAGTTATAATCAGCATACATTTGTGTTACACATGTAGATTGTTCCACCCCACTGCTTATAAAAATATTATAAACATTAAAATATTCTGTTAGGGTACATTAAGAAGATTTGAAAAAAGAAAAAAACATCAATAATTACTTTGCGATTAACCACAAGTAAATATTTGAATCAGCTTCCCGTAGCTCTGGGTTTTTTTGTTGGTCCATCACAAAATCTCAACAAGTTAACAAACATAACACAAAAATGTTCAGAGTATGAATATGTCTGCAGAACAATTTAACACGCCTAGATTACTAGACATTCCACCCATCCACCATCTTCCTGTGAATCATAATTGGATTCGCTTTTTTCCTGAATTCATCTTGGTGTATAAATCATGTTCCTTCCATATACTTTGATTCATTCCTTCTCTCCTCCCAACAGACAGACTCCCTGAAATGTGTGGCACAAGCCAGTAAGAACCGGTCGCTCGCAGACTTTGAACAGGTTGGCCTCTCTGCTGCGTCTTCCTTGTTTTTTTGTTCTTTTTTTTTCTTCGTCTTCTTTCACTGTGAAAACTTTTACGATTCCCCTCGTTTGTGACAACGTTCTTCCTGCTCGACTTTAAGGCGCTAACAGAGTACAAAGCGGAGCTGAGGGATGACCCCATCATCAGCACCCACCTGACCAAGCTGTATGACAACCTGCTGGAGCAGAACCTCATCCGCGTCATCGAGCCCTTCTCCAGGGTGCAGGTAGACGCTTTTCCACCAAAGGCAGACATTTTCCAGCTTCTGATATGTTTACTGCTGCCGAGCATGTTGAAACTTGTGGGCTTGTTTTCTTTTTTTAACAGATTACACACATCTCTTCGCTCATTAAGCTTCCTAAGGTAAGTCTTGCTGCCGGTTTTTAGGTTTTCCATCTCCCAGGGTTTCCCCCAGAAGACCTGCTAAGCTCAGTGGTGGTCTGCAGCAGGACAATCACCACCGTATTTTTGTGTAAAAAAACAAAAAAAAGATAAGTTACAAAAATTCAGAGGTGAATGAGCTGGCATCATAATTTAGAAGAAAAAACCCCACCAACGGACAGGTGCAGGGACGAGTCCACCATATACTTAGGTTAATCCGTCTTTAAAAACCCTGTTTAAAATAAACAAAGCTCAGCCTGATGACCCGCCAGGCTTATGATACAACTGGAGGAACCTTGATCTCCTTTATATCTCTGTTTTACGTCGCCGTTTTTTTTTTTTTTTTCTGAGAAATGGCTACTGTGTGTGTTGCAGAGAGACGTGGAGAGGAAACTATCTCAGATGATTCTGGATCAGAAGTTTCATGGTAGGACTTTTTTGCTTTGTTTAGGGTTTCTCTCTGCTTTGATGGACCTTCTCTCATGGTTTCCACTCGTGCTGTGTCTCCCTCTCCAGGTATTCTGGACCAAGGCGAAGGCGTGCTGATCGTTTTCGACGAGCCGGTGGTGGACAAGACGTACGAAGCGGCTCTGGAGACCATTCAGAACATGAGCAAAGTGGTTGACTCGCTCTACAACAAAGCAAAGAAACTCACATAAGGTCAGCACATGTTTACACACCCCCTTAAAAAGGTGTTTTTATTTCAATCGTTAATGGAAATCAACGCCGGTTATTAATATCAGCCCAGGTTTACTTACCAGACTGATAGCGATATTTTAGTGCCGATATATTGTGTGTGCTTCTTATCAATGTTCAATCCTATTATGAAACCATGACTCGGTTTGATCCTTCTTAACTGTCTTCACAGGATGTTGGAGCAGGAATTGTCTGACAACTGTTTAAAAATAGTTACAGCAAAATGCTTCTAGGAAATTAAATAATCAATATTTAAAAGCAGTAACATGTAGAACGGATTATGAAGAAGACATCGGACTCAGCCTGAAGACATCCGAATGCAAATCAAATGACTCACCCTTTATTGACAACGTAAACAGTGACAAAGTTTATTATTGAACAGTTTGTCCGGTGTTAGTGTAGCCTCCAACAGCCTCCTGACTCTTAAATTGCAATGTCATAACAAATTTTACTGGATTATAAATAATCCCAGAAATTATTGTAAAACTCATTAATATAAATGCATGCCTTGTTCTTCAAATATTAACTGAAAAATTGTCGAAAGCCTTGTGTCATTTCCTTCTACTTTCTCATAATGTTTACTGCATAAAATTCCAGTAAAACACAGTAAACCTTGTGGATGTAACTGTGAAAATATAGAAGATATGGATAGTTAAAGAAGAGCTTAAGAAACACTTTCCATATTTGTTTACAAATTTTAGGTCTCCTTTCTGAATAATATGCTTTTTACACTATTACCATTCTGCTCTTTGTAAAGTTATTTTGACAGCCTGACAATTGTTGCTAACTTTTTTCAATAGTCATGTTAGCCGCCCTGTTAGCAATCCTGCAGATTCTACCAACAGACACGCTAAAGCTTTCAAAACATCCATCACCTGCTGTCATAACTGTAAAATGTTACAACTTACAGCAATAAAGTTGATACTGCTATTATGAAAAACATTTTGGTAAAAGTTTCACCACTGCAGCTTTTAACTCTACACAGGTATCAGCCTGGTGCCATCAATGAGAATGTTGTTGCATTTGATTGGTCGAGTTTCGCAGATGTTAATCATCATGTCTTTGTCTCCTCAGAGAGAGAGTGAAAACGTCTGTCCTCCTGTCGGAAGGGATTTGAGCCAGTCAGATCTCCTTCGTTCTCCCACCTCGATCTGGAAGGGACGGAGGAGGGGGGACAGGGAGATTACTAACATTCAACCCAGTGAGCAAACCAACCTGTTGTCCAGATAAAGACGAACCACCCTCCACCACAACACAGAAGAAGAATGGAACAGGGTCACTCCTCTATCAGCCCTCTGTTCTCCCTGCTTCTTCTCACTGTCTCTTCCTCCTTTGGGGTTGATCAGGGCACACAGTGCTCCTCCTAGTGGACCAATCGCAGCACTGCGTTTTTTTTTTTCCTCCTCTCCTCCCATGGCTGGTTTCTACTGTATGTAAAATTGGACAAACTTCACTTTTCTTTTGTTTTTTGTTCTTTTGTTTGTTTTTTATTTTCCCTTCCAGTTTCTGTCTGTGCTGGCCATCAGGGAATCTTGTAAAATAACAGTAGAGGATAAATATACAGTACATATACATACATCTATGATAAACAATGCTAAAAAAAGAAAAAACAAAACAGATGTTCAGTTTGTTCTGAGAGCGGGAGAAATGGCGCCTGGTTTGTCTGTATGTCTTTATTTGCCAGCCGGCGCTGAAACTGAATGTTTGCATTTTTTTATAGTTGTGGAACAGCAACTACAGGCCAACAGATAAATCTCTGAATCTGCAGGGCATCAGAACCCCCCTCCCGAACCCTCCACCACCTCTTCCGCTGTCACTCATTCACATGGAATAGTGGGGTTGTGGAAAACACGGGGAACCGCTCTTCTGTCCACTCAAGACCACGGAACTTCCTCCCCTCCCCATGTACTACCACTACCCGTTTGTATATACAATTTCCAAGCGCCTCTGTTCATTCAAGGCTGGATGTGTCCACTCCGCCCACCCTTACTTTTTTCTTTTTTTTTATAATGTGTAAGAACAGAATAAACCTTGCCTCTGAAAAGCTTGGATGCTCCCTCAAAGAACTTTTCTGGTTCTGAGGGGTAACTTGGCTTTGCTGGAGAAAATTGAGCTGTAAATTTTTTGGGAACTGAATTTTGCAAAGACTTATTGGTTCACCTTGTATGAATTAGAGAAAGATAAATGCTAATAAAAAAAAAAGAAACGGATAAGTTGTCAATTTAAGATACTGCAGACATACTGTTGTTTTTTTTTTAAACTGATCTCTAGTTTAGCTGCATTTGTTCTGTATCTCATTCTGAAGCTGCTTATTTTGTTTTCTTTTGCCAGGAGTCTGAATCAGTAGCTGCGTTTCCATTGACCATATACATGAGCAATTTAACATTTTGAAATAAATTAGCTTAATGGAAACACCAATTTTGAAAACGATCTTTTTCGACCAGTTTTGGCAGTAGAACGAGGTGTGTGTGTTTTTTTGTTATTTTTCTGGCTGTATCGAAATTGATTTAGCAACGGAAACACATTTTTCACATCACACAAGTCATGATCAACACTGTTGCCACTTGCTCAAACCACGAAGAAGGCGACAGGAAGTAGTTGGAGGATAACGGCGCGGCATGGTTTTTATAGCATTAAACTTATTCACGTGTGACTTTAATTGCATTTATTTAATGGAAACACAGCAATTTCAGAATTGTGTTTAGAATATGAGTTTTTTGCATATTTGTAATGGAAACGCAGCTAGTGATAACTCAAGCAGAGCTAATCTAAAAAAAAACAAAAAAATTTCCAAAGTTGGATGATGTGGCAAAATTGTCTTTAAATAGTCCTGAATGTATTCCACTGTCCCTTAATTGATAAAGAAAAAAAGCACTCGCTATTAGTAGTTGAGGGTTTTAACTTGATGTTTGAAGAATTTCAGATTAGCACATGCAGAGTTGTAAATGGCATGGTAACTATGATAACTGTATGAAATGGTGAATCATGGGAGATGTGATTAAAAACGGAAACAAGGCAATTGATAAACATGTAGTGGAGGAAAAACATCTAATGCAAGACCTATGAAATATCTTCAGTTGGTAAAATGTACAAGACCAATAAATGAGACTTAAAAATAGAGCAGAATCAGCTAAAGGAAAAATATTCTATAAAAACATTTGTTGAACCTTGAACTTACAAGAAGAAAAAAAAACAATCTAGCAAACAGTCTCACCACATCCATTTATTTATAACCTTCAACTGCTATAATTTTTGACAATGCATAACAAGCACTCTTAATTTTAGAAGAAATCTGAATTCAAACACAATTCAAAGTACTTTCTTTAGGCATGGAAATAGTTAAGCTACAACAAAACACATTTAAAGAACTAACGTAAAACTTTAACCATGAGTCGGCCTATTCTTTTGGCTTTCCCCTTCATAGAAGAAATGGGAAGTGTGCTTATACAGTAGTTGTGAGCAAAATATTGTATTTGGAAAAACTAAGTTCAAATCCTTATGGCAGCTTTTGCTTAGACAAAATGCCTTAAGAACACTGCTAGCTTAATTTCAAATTAATTCATGAAATAAAATGTATCACGGTTGTTTTTAGTATAGAATGTTAGGAAGAATTATTTGGCTTAAAGCAATGTCTTCAGTTTTCTTTACAAACTACGATATTTGCTGTATGTTGTACTTTCTGATAAAAGCTTCATGTCTATGTTACCAGCTTCTGGCACCTGTGCACAGGTAGTCCATCCCAGAATGGTTCCATATTTGCAGCTCTTGCCCCCCCCCTCCCCTCCCCCCGCCACACACACACACCTAGAAACAACAGGTGTGACGTCACCCCACAGATTCCCGGTCCAGACTGGTCCAGTCTCTCCATAATGTTGATCTTGCTTGTCTGAAACCAAGATTCTGCTCATTTTCATTTGTTTATGTCAATGTCTGGATGAAACACCCATTTTCAGTGTGTTTCAATTTCGTCATAAACTAATACGACCTCTTCAAGTGTTTTGATGTATTCAAACTGATCCATAACTCCTGTTTACATGAGAAGTAGGCCCAACACTATTTAAGAAAGACCCCAGAACTCTATGGGATGAATACTGACACAAGTAGCTTAGAGTTTAGCAATCAAAAGGAAAGTGGGCAGTTTGGTTCAAGAAAGACATTGACAACGAATTAACACCTTGGAATAAGAACACCAAAGGAGAGAAGAAGGCAAGTAAAGCCTATTTTCTTTCCATTTGCTTGTTATATTTGGAAAATCATTCATATGCAGATGAAAGCCTGATAATTTTCTAAACCTTCCTACCTGTGAACACCACCATAAACAACTTCTTCATAAAACCCAGAGCAGAAAGCTGGAGCACCGTCTCAGCAAGAGCAAAGCAGCTAAACAGATCAGAACTTCCACGTCTGACACTTCCTCCATGTTACATCCTAAACAGCAACAGTGACACCTAGAGGTGTCTTTGCCTCACTGAGCTGACTTACACTTTAAGATTACACTGAAGAAATTCCAGTTATCTCATACATACATCATACATTTCAAAGTTCACAATAAACTGAAAATATTTCTGCAAAGCTCAGATTTTAAATATATAACCTACTAAAAAAAATAATCAGAGATTGTAATGAAGTCTGTGGATGGATATGCTGATGGATTTCCAGTGGAAAATTCTTAGTCGTAATTCCTGTCTTGTTTCATGTCCTATCCAAAGCATTCAGTGACTGAGAACAGAACATGATGGGGATAAAGTCTGTAGTTATTAGTTTTCCAGACTTTCATTTTCCTTTAACACTATCCAGACCTGGGAAATACTGCAGTTCCACACTGAGGAACCCTCAACGCTCAGCAAAGGTTTCCTCTCACTTCTAGTTTATAGTTTGAATAATTTCTCAAAGTTCTATCAAGGTCTTACGTTCCTATATTGGCCCGTTGGGACAACATACAACAAATCCTCTGGGATGAACTGTTGACTTCCCTCAGGCTCCATGAACCTCATAAAGAAGAAAAGCCCAATAAAAAGTCTCGATTGACTAAGTAACTGCTGGCAGCACGCAGTGCTGGATTTGCATCTAAATGAGGCAGCACCTTCAGGCCGGTGAGCAAACAATCATTATCACAACGTCATCATGCATGTAAAAACCTTTATCAGGCTCACTTAAGTTTTGAAAGGCATTATTTTAATCGCAAAAGTATTCACACCCAGTCGCTTGCGAAAGTAGCAGTAACTTTCACAAGTTACTGTTACAAGATTTAATTGGATGAAGGTGAGAGATGAACATAAAGGAAGAGCAAAATTGTTAGCTGGAAGGAAAATATTTTTCCAAATAAAAATCTGAACGTTCTTGCAATCATCCTCACCCCCCACTGAGTCTTTCACTGCAATAGCTGCTGCCATTATTTTCAGGGATGTTTCCACCACGTTTGCCCATAAAGACAAAGCTTTTCTAAATACTTCACATTTGGTTAGACTGGATGAGAAATGTTTAATTTCAATTTTCAAGTCTTTCCACAAATAATGTTAAAAGAAACTTGACTTGAAATTGGGCATCTGTCTCTTTAAAAACTCCTGCTCTTTCTGAAACTCTGCCTTCAGGAAGACATCACAACATGGCTCCTCTATTAACGCTTTAACAATGTTTTTAGGAGTAGCTGCTGTAATGAGCTGAGCAGACGTGCAGTTCCACCAGGTGCTAATAGCTGCTGGCTAGTCTGAAGGAGCTGAGTGAAGACGTCTTGGGGGCGGCGTTGTCTGAGAGGTGAAAACTCCACAGCTTGCAAACTTGCAGCTCTGAGGAGGAGCTTTGCCTCAAAGGCAGAGCTTGGTCAGTCCAGGCATTTTGGTTGCCGTGGGAGATCAAGGGATTTCTCAATCATGCATGAAAATTTCAAGGCAACACTCCAGGTATGTTTTTGGCGAATAACTTTATAGCATGATGTAAATCTCAAAAAAGTTGGCTTTACATAGTACTGTCCCTTTAATGCTCCTTTTGACAAACCTGTCGTTTTCAGTGAAAGACCTGGTCTTGGCAGTTTCCGCCATCCTCTCTCCAGTTTCAGATGATGGATTTGAACAGAATTCTGTGAAATGTTCAAAGCTTTATGATCTGATCCTGCTCTGAACTCTCTCCCGGACCTGCCTGCTGTTTGTTACCCAGTTATCACACAGACGGAACTTCTGGAGGTCTAATTTAGGGCTGCAATTTAAGAAAACAGAAACCGCTCAAGTTTTTTATGCATCAAGGATGCCGGGTGTCAAATGTAGAAAGGTTCGAGTCCCGGTGATTTTGCATGACACCGTGTGTTTTAAACCGGTCAAATGTCTCTGCAAGTCTTGCCAACGCTTCATGCGTGCGCGGCTCCCGGCTCATGAAGAGGCTTATGTGCGTTTCTGCGGGGAGGAGAAGGGAGCCAGACAGGCGACAGTGAACACGGTCTTGGCTTTAGGGCACAGGCTCGGGAGCCAATGAGAAGCAGACATCCACTCCTCTCTGTCCTGCCTGGCTTGGCTCAGCTCGGCGCGCCCTGTAATTAGGAGCTCTTGCTGGGTTGGGCGCCGCCCGCCACGGTGGACAGCCTGGCTGGCTGCTGCGTCAAGGGAGTTTGGGAACGCCAGCTCCACACTGACTGAGGGCAGCAGGAGTTTAGAGCGAACGGGGCCAACTCCAAAAGCGGCTGAGAAGATCGCTTTTAAAATGAACGGTCAATCGTCACCTGTCTTTGAGGAGAAGAAACCGTCTCTGCCCGGCGTGGCGGGGAGCTCCATCTCCACCAAGGACTCCCCCCCGACCCTGGCGGAGTCCTCCTCCGCCGACGCGGGCTTCTATGGCGGGCAGAGCGCGCTGCACGACTCGCAGGACTTTTACGCGGCGCAGCAGCCGTACGGAGCTCCGCACATGAACCCGTACACCTACCACCACCACCACCACTACAACCTGAACGGCATGGCGCCCAGCGGCGCGTACTCGGTGGGCAAGGCGGAATACCCGTACCCGCATGCGGCGTACAGAGATCACGGAGCCTTCGGCAGGGAGGTGCAGACGGCGCTGCAAGAAGGTGGTGAGACTAAACTTCTGCTTCATCCAACTAAATGCGCTTCAGCGAGTTTTACATAACGCTTCCCCATCAGCTCTAGACGCGACTAAATCAAATCCATTCTTCCAAGTTGTTTCAAACTGAATATTTTTGATTAACATCTTTAAAGATTGTTGAGCAAAGTGACCATCATTTAACTTGTTAAATTCTTCAGTAAAGAAAAAAAAAATTACATGTTAAATTAACAATGCAACAATCAAATTAATTTAAAAAAATGTAAATAAGTTGGTGTATAATTTTGAAGAAAAAAAAAAGTTAAATTTAACTTTTCAGTAAGTCACGTCTTTTCTCCTGAGTGTCTTTATTACAGTTTACACTTAGTTTTTTTTAATTTTTTTATAGAAACTTCAAAGTGCGTAGAATCAGGAGTTATTTTGTTGTAGATATTTATTACTGAAGCAAAGTTAATTCTTTTTGTCTCTAAACGGAAGTGGTTTGTGATCTGCTGCTCTGTTGGCCTTGAGGTCTTCAGGAAACATTACACCCTCTCTAAAAAAATCAATCTTAATTTTTTAAGGTAAACAGCAGTTATATCTGTCAGTATAGGTTAAATTTAGCTGCAGTTTAAATCAGTGAGATTTTATGAGATTGCAAGTTGTGAGGTAGCAGTGCAGTTTTCACAAGGCAGGATTATTGGGTTGATCAGAACGACGTGAAACAAGATTTTAGCAAAATTCAAAGGAAAACTAAGAATCCCAAGAGTTTTTTGTTTTAACATATAGGTCATAAAATGTGTTTTAAATGCTCTGTAGTCAGTGTAAACGTTTCAGTCCAGGTGTAATGAATCTGTGTTGTTGTTTTCATGCTTGTCTTATTCTAAAAGTGGCTCATACAAAAAAACAAAACTCAAATTGCTCTTTTTTTCTGTTTTTCCAAATAAACTAATAGTTAAAAATCATCAATCTCAGTCACATGAAGAAATAGACCTATCCACATAGATTGGGCCACTGCAAGTTTTTTAAATGTTGAACTTAAAACAATTGGGAAACCAGAGAGATTTGCTGTTTCCAGTGATCATGCTAGCTGCTAATACCAATAAAACAGCTCATTTAGTACATTGTGGATTTAAAGTTTGCAACAACATA
The DNA here is from genome assembly GCF_051168715.1 of Poecilia mexicana. NCBI lineage: Eukaryota > Metazoa > Chordata > Actinopteri > Cyprinodontiformes > Poeciliidae > Poecilia > Poecilia mexicana. The sequence goes on along the minus strand of NW_028263377.1, from coordinate 4,420,607 downwards.
TTTGCGAAGAGAAGTTGATGTGGATAACTATCAGAAATATAAATAAGTGTTTTATATGTGCAGCAGCCATTTTGGATTTTGAACTTCGGGATGTGAGGGACGTCGAACTCTTCAGCATGAAATCTGACTTTTAGGGAGCATTCCTAAAACTCAAAAAATGTTGAATTCTGAAAATGAATGCATTCCATTCATATGCAGAAGTTTCCATTCCTTTGTGCTGCGAATTAGACAAAGGAAACGTTCTGCTCTGACTGGGTCTAAACGTATAATACAGGGATCTCCTGTGCTTAAATGTAAAGTATTCACAATAAAATGCATAATAATAGTCAATATGTTGTTGGAGATTCTGCCTAATTAAAATGTCACGGCAGTAGTTATCAAAGGAAATTATTTCCCATGAAAATCTGTTAAGTTTCTGCGTTTTTGTGTGCTGACGTACGTTTATAATATCACCAGTGACGCATATCAACTGACACCCTGTAGCTTAGTTTGAGGCTCTTACTTTGAAACAAGAAAGGAAGTAGTTGTTGGATTGCTATGCATTGTTTAGAGTCTGTTCACAAACTGCTCATCAGATTATCTAAAAGTACAATAAAAAAAAAATAGCAGAGAACGCCCTCGCCTCTTTCAAACTGATCATTTGGCAGCGCTTTGGAGGAATGAAGAGAGACTGAAAAGATACAAGGGATTTCTAAGTGTTGTAATAAAACAACTTCTGGCTAACTGTTAGCATCAAAGTTATTGTCTGCGTACTACGCCATCCTGAAGGGCTATTTCCCAATTTGTGATGGAGTTTGGTCTTCTACACTGAACAGAGATCTTTTAAAACAAAGTCTGAGAGTTATTCTGTTTCATAAAAGTCATTCTGTTTCCTAAGTGTTTTCACTTCCGTCGTGGGATTGAGGTCATCTTAAGGCTGCATTCACACAGCAGGAAAATGCTACCCGAAAACGAGCCAGTCTGATCAGCCCAATTCCGATCTTTTCACCCTCCCAGAAAAATCTGATTTGTACCACTTCCACATGTGGCACTACGTCGGGTTCATATCCGATAGTTTTTTAGGCATCTGAACAACAAGGCGTCACATTTTGTCCGACATTTATATCAGTCTACAACTGTATTCCACTGACCATACAGTCGCACAATTTGACATTTTGAAAATAAATTTGCTTAATGGAAATGCCAATTTTGTAAATTTTTTGTATTTATTTTTTTGATAAAAAGTTTTGACGCTGGGATGAAGAGGTTTTTGGCCATATCGAAATTGGTTTATATCGCAAAACTGTAATGGGAACACATTTTCCACCTCACACGAGCGGCATGATCAACAGCCAGATGTTGCCACTGGCAGGAACTACAAAGTAGACGACAGGAAGTAGTTGGAGGATGATAGCGTAGCATGTTTTGTTGTTATTTATCTAGTGAACAAACTTATTCATGTGTGATTTTAATCGTGTTTCTTATTAAATGGAATTGCCACATTTGCAAAATTGTGTTTTTGGACATTAGCACAATACAAAGTGTTTTACAGATTTGTAAAGGAAACGCAGCTACTGACGAGACACATGCATCACAATTCTGCACCAGTAGCCAGACGACGTACATCCACATGTAAACAACGGTTAAAAACTATAATTATAAAATTATGAAGTGCGTCACGTCCCAGTCCCACCACTCATGGCTCTGACTTTGCATCCAAACAGACTTCTCTTCAGAAGTTGCAGTCAACCCTTCTCAAAAGGCAATCGCTACTAGTCCTGTTACCTTTTTTCTTCTGGTTAGAATCTTGTTACAATGTTGTTGGCTCCTGTTGCTGAAAAACCTTAAAATCGATGCATTAACAATCTGTAAACAGTGTTATTTGTTTTTTATTCAGCGCATGTGTTGCTTTGGGATCGTAAATCGTTCTAACGTGAGTCACATTGTGGTTGTGTCGTTCAGTAGGACACAATTTTTAACTTTTGTTTTTGTTTTTGCATTTCTGCGAAAAAAAAAACTGAATTAAGCATCAAAATCTGCTTTTTGAATGCAGCTTTAGAATAAAACAAGCATCAATCTGTAACAGCTGGTTGAGTCAGACGCAGACTGTATGGTTGCTGTGATTTTTGAAACCTCTACTTCTTAAAAACAGGGGGTTCTTAGTTTTCTCAAAGGTGCGGTTAAACTCTCACCTCACATACCAAGGTGAGCTGTCTTGTCTGTTGAGGTGAACGTTATCCAACATGGAAAAGTTTGATTGACAGCCCACCGTCCCACCCATTGTCTGCTCCATCCAAATGTACAACATCTAAATATGCCAAATTAGAGCTGCATCGTCTGCTTGTTAGCTAATTGACGGTTAGTAGTTGCTTGTAGTTGATTGTTGATGCTGAGAGATCCAATAATTGGAGAGAGGATGACAGGCCAAGCCTGAGACTGCTAGGTGATGTATTAATTAAACCATTTTATATCATTTAGTTCTTAGCCAGAGGCTTGAGGCAGAAGACGCCACAAAACTAGTTCATGTCAACCAGAGACAGACTCAATGACTTAAGCTGTAACGTTGTACAAGAATCCATGTGTCTAGAGTCTAGATGTGCAGCTCTAACATCTAGACTCTGTAACATCAGAACAGTTAAAGACAGACTTACAGTAAACCAGCACCCACCAGTTTTACCACCTCTTCAACAAATCTGTTCCCAACAGACATCTAAGCTGCACAGCAGAGCATGAACTCAGCTTTCCCTCCAAAAGCTGTTTTTATTCATCTCTTCCTCAAGGTTTGCTGGGCACCTCGGCTCACAGGAGAAAGGAAAACAAACTAGATGAACTGGTGTTGTGTTTTTGGCATTCCAGTTGGGAGTTGACTCCTGGAACTGGCCCCGGGGGACTTTGGCCCACAGCCACGGCACGTCAGGTGTCACGGCATGTCAGCCAGCCTTGGCCTTTGAATCATCTACCGACGAAAAGTTCCTTATCACGCGAGGCTCGGGCGTCACGCCCAAACAAATAAATAAACAAACAACGATGCCAACGAGGAAGCCGTCCCCGTGTCTCATGCCGTGTATGTTCATGTGGACAGGAATCCAACATTGGCTCGAGGTCCAACATTTTAAAATGAATTTTGACTTTACAACATGTCATAAAAAAAGAAAAATAATGTTGCAGAATACTGCTGAGGATTCTGAGGTATTGTGTCATACAAAACGTTGGAATCATAAAAGCCAAACCTCTGTCAGGATCTTTTGCTTCAAAGCGTTCAGACTGGTTTGACGTTCAGGTTTTTCTGAAGGTCTCGTCTTTCACACCGTTTGTTTTTCGGTAGTTTTTTTTGTTTTGTTTTTTTAAGTGACTTTTATAGGTTACAGTTGAGTTTAATTAGACTATAAACTCAACTGGACCTACAAATATTCCAAAGCTTCTAATACGTGAAATACAATTTAGCTTTTCAGAGAAAAGCTAAAGCATGCCTCTCAAAAAATGTTCCTGAAATGAATCTAAAGCTGAGATTTGCTCTGATTTTAGCTCACAGGATTACTCCCAGTAATCCCGGCGATTTATTACTCTAATGCCACTTTAAGGATTTCTGGGAAGTCTGCTTCAGGGGTGGGCGATATGGATTTTGAATTTTATCACAATATTTTTGTTGTAACAATAAAAATTATGATTAAAAACTATGTATTACTTCATGTTTTAGGTAACATTATGACTGTGAATGCGTGGCACAGCGCCACAAATATAAATACTGTTCCTGAAAAATATTCCCATTTGAAACACGCTTCAGAACGCCTGTTACTGAACGCAGCATGATTTATAGCTGCACACAGTATCCAGATTTAATAATATGTTAGAATTAAGATAATTATTGATGCTCTTGTGAAATGAACAGTGGAGAATATTGTAAAAATAACATTGTTGCTAACATTTTTATTTAACATTAATGATTGTGATTTACTAAGTCAATGATAAATCAAAATCCTTATCATGATTAGAAACTTTTCCCGATAAATGATACCGATACAATAACTACCCACCGTTACTCTGCTGTGTAATATTCCTTTTTCATGCGAGGCACTTTCCTCAATAATTACTATTTTAATATTTATTTAAATATTCACGTTACCCTCCTATTGTTCATTTATGTGGGAATGTTTCTTTTCCTCTGAGCCTTCAGAACATTTTTCACAAGAAAACAAAAACACATAATCTCACCTAGCTGCTTTTATTTAAAATGGGAAAAAGCAAGCATTATTAAAATATTGCAATGTGAATAATAATACAGCTGTAAACTTGTAATGTATATTTATTTATTTACTATTATTTTATTTCTGATGGGCAGACTTAGAAATAATTTTTAAGATTCAATGGCACCGGATGTTATCATGTCTGGTTGTTCTGATAGTCCAGAGGAAACAGCTTTATTAGTCAGGCTGTCTGCTCAGGTAGCTTGTCAGCAGTGTTTACCTCAGGAAGAGTGATGACTGTTGCTGCTGCAGTTACCGCACCATGAACGTCTACATGTCAGGACCAAAAATACTTAGAAATGACCCAAATTGTCCCTCAGCTAACTGTCGGTGAACAGCAACATGTGGTAGCATGTGTGTCAGTGCTGAGTGAATTTAAAGAGTCAGAGAAAGCACTGGTTGTTCTGACACTAAAATCATTTTAATATGACTTTATACATCAGGTCAGAACAGTTCAGCTGCTTTGCTAACATGCTGCTCGTAGCTTTGCTAACCATAGCTTTAAACAGCCTTACCTTAATAAGACTGATGTTTTTTTTGTTGACTCATTAGTCTTTCTTGATGAAAGTGAAAACAAGTCAAATCTGAGCAGCGTATGTCAACAGGTGGGGGAGGGGTTATGTTTCAGACAATCGGAGAAAACACCAATGACTCCAGCACATTCTTTGACATAAAAAAAATAATAATCATGGAACGTCGTTGTCGTAATCTGAGCATCCAGAACTTTGCCGTCCCCAGGTCAGCTGAGAGACCATTGAATGGTACAACAACAAAAACGTTAGCCACTTTGCAGACGTGCCACTCCTAGCTTGCTAATTGTATGGGCTGTCTTCGCATCATTAAAAAGCCTTAAATTCATGTACGAAATATTAAGGCCTTAAGATTCTTTAAAAATGTAGGTTGGCCTTAAGTTTGTACGTTAATCCAAAGTCTTGTGTCGCAGCAGGACTGTTTAAAGTCGTTATATTCTCAGATACTCAGGATTTTTCTGTCAAGGAAAATACTGAGTCGTGTCCCAACATCTTCACTTCGTTCTGTGACACGAGGCGGTTGAGCCTACTAGTAACTAGCTGCGAATATACTCATGCTAGCTAACTAGCTAGCCTTTTGCGTTCATTATGGGTAAAGTGCAGATTTACTGCGTCTCAGCTGGGTGATGTTCATTTTTGCCACTGGCTCACTTCTATTTCTAGGTGAATTCTCTGCAAAAAAAAAAAAAAAAAAAAAACTTAAGTTAGGCTCTTTGGGAGCTGATACTGGAGAGCATCATGTGCAGAATGAGAAGCACAAAACTGTTAAGAGCTACAAACAAACCCCAGAAATCTCAACTTATGCTGTTCTTGAATGGAATACAGCAGAATCCCCCAATCATCACCTATATTTATAGTTTTTATGGTCTTACATTTTATTTAAGGTGCTATGAAAACATTCTAAAAACACCCTGTTGTAGCCACAGCGTGAACATGACAGGAGGGACAGGTGGCGCTCTCTTATTTTGTTTATTTTATTGTTTTTATTATCTTAGTCTGTTTTTTTTAATCCTTTGAAATGTTAAAAATAAAACACTAGCTGTGCAGCAACTGGTGGGGGAGGGGCAGCAATGTTACTTGGTGCTTAGTTACTTAGTCTAAACTGTAGCAGCGATGTGTTGGAAAGTTTCAACTTTCAGTTTGAAATCAGAATCACATGTGAAGCAACAGGAAGTGACAACATATAAAAAAGCAGCTGTTCTAAGAGTGCTGCACAGGCTTGACTTGTCTTTTACTGTCTCTTGTGTAAACTTCAATTTATAAGAATATAATTATTATCTTATAAATGTCATTAACCTGACATATTAGGGATTAAGATCGGCTTCCATCAGCATATTGAAATGCTGACTTTGAGCTGGGACTTGATGTTGTCGTCTCCCAGTGAAGAGTTTCTTCCCAATCAAGCAGATAGATTGTTTTAATTCTGCAGGAATTTACTGAAGAATTTGTTTTTCATGGAACATTTGCTGCTGGAATACCAGAACAAATTGGGAGTGTTCTACACAGGCAGGCCTTCAGGCTACTGCAAAAGTACCTATAAATCTCTTTCTCCTTCCCCCAGTTGTGGGAAACTCTGAGACCAAATTATAAGTTCACAGTGCGGGAGGAATTTCTTTGAAAGTTCTGTGTTACAGAAGCCGCGGCTATTTTTGTGCCACAACTTCTCAACTTGGAGTCTTTGCTCCAGAGCGCTCTTATGAAAACGTTATGTGACAAAGCAGGAGACGTAGGCCTACGGTTTATTTTTTTTGTCTTGTCTTCCTTCCCCCTTACCGGTGCAGTGAAAGAGGAACCAGACCTGGAAGTCCGGATGGTCAATGGGAAACCCAAGAAGGTCCGTAAACCACGGACCATCTACTCCAGCTACCAGCTGGCCGTGCTGCAGAGGAGATTCCAGTCGGCTCAGTACCTGGCCCTGCCGGAGCGGGCTGAGCTGGCTGCGCAACTGGGCCTCACCCAAACGCAGGTAAATGCTGCGAGTCAGCCGCCGTGTTCTGTTCAGTTCTGTGTGGAAACAAAAGACGCTTCCGAGGAAAACGATGCAACGGCCAAACTGAAACTGTCTGTGAAACACCTGGTGACGTTTTTAACCTGGCAAGACATTCAGGAAGGGATGGGAGTCATCTGTTAGCTGGAACTGTTCATTTAGACGAAGCAGTCACCATCTGATTCACTGAACAGCGCTCACAACGAACAAATTCAAAATTAATGTGTAGATGTAAAAATGATATTTGTTGAATGGTTTGAAGGGAAAATAATTTTAACTTACAGCTGCAGTATGTAACTTTTTAAAAAAATATATGTATGTCATAACAATATTTTATGAGGTAGATAAAATGTGAAAAAAAAAATCAGTGCTAACTATCAACAACCAGTCAGAGCCAGGAGGCGGGTCTTAGCGCTGTCAATCATCTTTCTTTATGGCGCTGCTCATCTCCCTCCTGCCTTCCTCTTTTGTTCTCTACTACACTGCAGCTAGCAGAGCCCGTCCTGAATGCTAAGGCTAGTTAGCATGGCCACTGATGATGGCAGTTAAACAGTTTTCCTGTAGTGGTTAGTTGTTTCTCCACCATTAACACATTGAGATTGATTGACAGTGCTAAGCCCCTCCCCCTCACTCTGATTGGCTGTTCTTCACCGGTAGTGGGGCATTGCTTCAGACAGCAATAGCAGCACAGGGAGGAAGTGAAGGAGATTGATCTTTTCACGGATTATCTGTCTCATGTTGTCCTGTCACAACATGGTGACAGATTAAACAAATAATAATAAAAAATACATATATTTTTTAATAAAAATTACACACTGCTGCTTTCAGGTGTAGCTTGAGCTATTTTTATGCACAAATTTTGCTTTGAGTTCAAAGTAAAGTTGAGGTCTTTCAGCTGTTTTGTTGCAGCTAAACAGATGAAACCTGCACTGTAAAAATTAAAGCTACAGTAGTTGAAATAATATTAAAATAATGACAAAAATATTATTATATGTCTTGTTTATATTTTTTATGTAAATAAGACATATCGAATCTACAATATAATATGTAAGATACAAAATGCAAGGAAGGTTTCACAGCAGTTGATGGGTTATGTTCATTTGTTTATTGTTATCTGAAGTCGTAATCTACACCAATGATTTACTACCAGCCACCACTGCAGGAGTGATAACATGTGGTTTGTTTTATTGTGGCCGTTGTAGATCATTGTTCAGTGTTATCCTTGAGTGACTCTCACAAGCATATGAAATACCGTGATCAACTTTATTTATGTAGAATGCAACCAGTAGACACAGTAACTTACCTCTTTGGGTCATGACGCAGTCTCCGCAGAAACACATGGTGGTGGTAGCATCATGCTGAGGGGATGCTGTCCTCTCAAGGAAAGAGAAGCTAAACGGACTAGAGCGGAAGATGTAGGTTGTTTGAAACTGTGAGATACCTGAGAGTGGAGAGGAGGTTCAGGTCACAAGCAAACTTTATGAATGGAGCTAAAAATAATCAGGAAGGTTCAGAGGTTATGATTGAATTTGAAGGGCGCACAATACATCGGTGTTAACATCGGTATCGGCCGATGTTAGCCATTTAAAAAAATATTTCGGTTCCAGTCTGATAAATAAAACTGGGCCGATATTAACAAGCGATGTTTATTTCCATCTTGTTGCTGTTTGTGTTTATGGAAGGGCGTGGGGTTGGCCATGTGGTCATGTGATGCAGTGCAGGATTGCAATAGTAATGGTCTGGTCATTTTTCACAGTGTCAGAGGATAGGAAAATATATTTAATTCATGTCGTGTGCATAATGCTGATACATATTGGTTATTGGCTATAATAGAAGTAGTAATATCGGTTATTGGTATCGGCCCAAATTTTAATATCAGTGAATTTGAATAAAAAAGGCACTTAACACAACTTACTTTGCTTTTTCCTACAGATTAGAGTGAAGTGTATCTGAAAAATCCTTATGATTTGTTTTGAAATATTCTCTTTTTCAGGTCAAGATCTGGTTCCAGAATCGACGCTCCAAATTCAAGAAGCTCTACAAGAATGGCGAGTTTCCGCTCGGAGACATGCCCTGTGAACATAGCCCAGATGCCAGCGACTCCATGGCCTGCAACTCTCCCCCGTCCCCAGCCGTGTGGGACAACGCCTCCGGCAACAGCAGCAACAACAACAACAGCAACACAAACGGCAGCAGCAACTGCATAAGCAGCATCAACGACACAAACGGTGGCGGCCTCAAGAACACCGCAATGCTGGATCCCGCCAGCAGGGGTCAGGGTCCGTATCAGCCCCCGATCAGCTCCTCTCCTGCTTACATGGAGGACTTTACACAGCACAACTGGTACCAGCAGCAAGGGGCGCATTTAGGCTTGGCGCAGTCAGGCCAGATACACCACACGCCGCCAACAGCGCCGTCAGACGCACAGAGTATGCGAGCCATCTACTGAGCCACCAATCTGGACGCTCAACAGCTGAAAAACCAGACCTTTTGTTTGTTTTGTTTTCTCCTCTTGAGAGGAATTTCAGCGATGCTGTAACCCCAAATAACCTGACAAGAGAACAGACTCAAGCAATGACTGGTAGAAACTACAAATATATCAAAATTTCCTCCCAAGTCGGACTGATATTCTTGTGGGAGATCACATGGATTGAAGTGTTTTTGCACTGCTTGGTCTGATAATATTTTGTGAATTCTTTTTTTTTATATATATATATATGTTTGAAATTTCTCCGTATTTAACGTAAAAAAACTTTTAATTATTTGGTCATTCCAATAAATTATGTTCTGGATTCGTCCTCTGTCTGTTCCCTACTGAAACAACGTGCTACTGAAACTCACTGCTGGACTTTACCAAACATAAAGACTATCAAGGTAAACCTTTTTTTTAATCAGTTAAAAAAAAGAACAGTTTGATGGACTCGTCTTTGTGTTAAACTGAGCTAAGACTCAAACTAAGATTTCCTTATTTATTTCTCATATATATTATCCTGTATAGAAACACTGCAATCAAATGTAAGTCATGTCACAATATTAAAGCCTTGTGTATTTAGGGAAAAGAGTCTCAGCTTCCAACTGAGACAGTAGCTCTGTTTCTAAATGTCAAGCAAATTTCAAGCAAACTTTTAAAACAAAGAAGAAGAAGGAAAATAAAAAAGTGTGTTTCCATTTACTGGTTCGGTGCAAATCAAAGTGTGATTTCGTCAGGTGTTGACTCTACGCATGGCTGCAGACCAGCATGGACTGGACATCTCAGAAAAACAGGAGAGTCCTCCCATCTGCGCTGAAGGTTTGGACAGGGAGAGTTTGTTACGCTGGAACTTATTCTGCAAACATGTTTCCAAAATCGTTAATGGAAAACCGACTAATTACTCAATTACTTGTATTTGCTACAAAGTTGAATAAAAGGTGGAAAGAGAAACTACAACAAAAATCCCCATCAGCAACAGGTTGGGGAAGGGTTCCTGTACTCATGGTCCCTTTGTTGTTTTGACCTTGAACATTGACCAGGACTGATTGACCCAGTCTCCTCGTATCGGTGAACATCCACAACAACAGCTTACATTAGCATTGAAGCTAATTTTTAGCATCATAACACTGGGCTCCAATTGATGGGCAGACTGTGGCAGGCCTCGTTTAAATTTCTTCAGAAATGTTCTAATTTCTTCTACAATCCTGAGCCTTATTTTACACTATTAACACTGCAGGGAGAAAAAGATTTTTTCTAACAATGTTTTTGGGTATAAAGTTAATTATGTCCTCCATCTCAGCTGAGGACACGTCCTGCTGGTGGTGACGGCCAAAGGGCAGGCGCAGAGGGAACAGGACTAAGTGATAACACCAAAACTGTATTTGTAAGGGACGGCTTGTTAACTCAAAGGCTCATTATAACAGAATATGAGTCATTCATTCAGCGTGTCAGAAATGTCCTTTTGTGAGTCAACTTTAATTTCTTTTCAAAGCTGTCATGACATTTGGAATTTGTCCTTATCTGCTGCGGCAGTGCAGCCCTTCAGGGGAACTTTAAAATCCCTCACCTGACACCTCGCCTGGTGCTCCTCATGTCACCATCTCTCATTCTCTGCCTCTCCGTTCACTCTGTGCTCTTCGATTCTCTCACCGAGAGCAAATCTTAACATAAGCGGTTTGATGTTCAAACAAAAGGGGCTGGAAAGTTTTCCATCAACCACCCAGACTTCCCCCTTCAGAGAAAAACATGAATTGGCTCAAGAAAATGATTCACAACAGACACAAACAGAAGAGTTCTCCTGAAGGATGAAGCAAACTGCATATAATATGGACCCACCTGGAACTGTGGAGACGCTCCTGTTAGCATGAGGAGAATAGATATGTTTGAATCTTTATTATTTAAACAGACTTAAAAAACAACTTGTCTTTATTTAAGTCATCTTGACTGAATTTCTAAATAAAGAAAGGGAACATGAAGACAACTGCTTTTATTTCTGTGGTTACATTTAACAGTAATTTGTCCCAAAGATGCTACGCTAGCCAGTCTTTTAGCCTGTACCAAACATACTGTAAAGCATTTCATGTAAATATGATGTTAATAAATTAAAATAAGGAACACATTTGCACATTGATTCATTTCCTCTAAGCCCTGAATTAAAGTTTATAGTTATTTACTGTTTGTTTGCTTTTTGACAACATTTCACAGTAATTCCAACTAAGGAAAAACTCATGAATATACAAGTCATGTAATGGAGATAGTGGAAATGTAACCCATTAGGTTTTGTGCTTATTCCACTTTTGACAATTCTAATTTTCTGTCTGATGCAACTTGTTTCAACTTTGTTTAATCTCACCAATTAACAACACATTTCAAATGTCAAAGTGAAACTTCTGGAGGGTCCTGGCTGGAGGCATTGGTTTTTATTTCATTTTTTTTATTTTTATTTGAAACTTTAGCGTAAGAACCATAAATTGCTGGATTTAGGGATTGAAATAAGGGGGACTTTTCAGATCAAAGCAACTGACAAAAAAAGTCCTAATTGACCATCACCAGTGACAGCTGGTTAAATGGAAAACAAACAATGCAATGACAACTGAATGGTGAAAAATAAATAAATAGAGAAGCTTAAAGCTTTAGAAAGAGTAGAAAACATATCTAATGTTGATCAACTTTATAATGAAAAAAACAAAAACAAACAATGAAATTCACTTTATTATATTTAAAGTGAGAAAAAACTAAAGTACTCATCCCAAAGCAAATGGATCATGGATTCATGGTGCTGCGTTAGCCGTTAGCATGTCCCCTTGAGCAATGGCTGTCACCATGTCTTCTCCAGTGTTTTCTTACATGTTTGAGTCTTCCTCTGTTTGGTTTCAGAGTCTACGAACTAGTCATTGTCGTCGTCTTTCATCTCCCCCACACAGATAAAAGAAGACGATTTTTTTTATTATTCGATGTCGATGTGTCTTTTGTGTGGAGTTTAATTTGTAGTTTTCTGGCTAGAGCTCTGATTTTAGGCTCCCATCTCCCCTGCTGCTAAACTAGAAGTCAAAGTGCCATATTTCAATTTCAAAAAATCTAAATAATTTTGTAAAATAAATTTTAAAGAAATGTAAATAACCTTTGAACATGCATTAAACATATTTTTCATTTAGCCCACATTTCTGTATTAAAGGTTTTCATTATTGATCTAACAAAATTATGTTCTTTAAATGTTAAATAGGTTTTTATCAGCTGTAAGAAGATATAATTAACATAAATAAGGCTTAAAATGTTAGTCTGCATATAATTAGTATAGAGGATGAGAAAGCAGTCAATCACGAATCCAAATGATAAGTCCTGGTGTGAAAAATCAAACATAAATGATTTCATAATTTACCATCATTAAAATCCTAGTTCTTCCTTTCTTTGTGAGCTCAGTATTATGAATGACGGAAAGCCAGGTCTATCATAGCACTTTTCTTTGAACAGCAATAAAATTTTGCATTTTTACAAATGTGACATTGTTTTTTATTTTTTATTGCATTGCTTCTCTGCCCAAATATAAATCATTTTCAGCCTAAAGCAGTAATGTCTGGAAATTTACAGGAAAGCATCAACATGAGTCATGACATTTATAGACCAGTTATTTTAGGGCAGCAGCAGAGCTGGGGGGGGATACACAAAAACTGTACTCAGGTAAAAGAAAAAGTAGCCGTCCAAGAAATCACTCAGGTGAGGGTTTAAAAAAAAAGTATTTGGTAAAAGTCTACTTAAGAACTGAGTTACTGATCAAATTATCAATAATTTAATACTTAAAAATTACATAATCAGATGGACTAAAACATAAAGTTAAGTGGAAAATTTGGAATTTTAAGAACCAAACTGACAATATTTCATAGAAGTAAAAAGAAAAGGCAATAGGAGATTTTTCCATTTAGTTTCTTTCGGTATAAAACTTCTGAAACTTTAACAAAAACTGCAGGTGAGTGTCTTTGTCTGGTGGATTTTTGGTCAAAACATGTTTGTTTTTCATTCAGTGGGAAGAAAATCCAGAAATTTTACTCAAGAAAGAGTAGAGATACTTCATAATAAAATTACTCAATAGTCAAAAAACGTTACTCAAGTAAATGTAACTAGTTATTACCCAACTCTGGCTAGTATACATGTATTTCTGTCACTATTCTATATGAAGCTGCCAAAACTCCGGTTGAAGCAGTCTAATGGCTACGTTGGAGCGTCTGGATGTGATGCAGAGCAAACAGAACCTGAGTCACATCCGGAGGAGCTTCTGTATGAGAGCGGACATCCTGCTGTCTGTCCTGATCCCTCATCAACTCGTTTCACAGACGAAGAACTTCAAAGGTTTTCGCGCATGCAATACTGAATACCAAGACATGCACGTGAGGCGTTTAAGATGTTGCAGCTCTGGTAGATTATTTGCGTGGCATTAGTGTGAGCAGCAGATAAACAGAGCTGGTTACAACATACAAAAAGACTGGAAGGAAAAACAAGACAAGCATTTCAGGTATATTTTTGCCGAACTTCAAAACCATCTAGTGAAATATTAGTATGTTAATTTCCAATACTCTACTTCTGAAATGAGACATAGCATTTAATGACATCACAATGACATTGTTTTTCTTACTTACCTTTGATTAACAATCATAAATCAGTCACTTATGATGTATTTTATCCCTAAAACGCCCCATTTGTTCAGAACAGTGAAAATCGGCCCAGGCGACTAAAAATAGTAAATAAAAGCTGGAAGATTTATGAAAAAATTCTGATCTGTACTCAAGTTTTTTTAATTAAAGTTGTTGATACAAAGAAATATAATTCTAAATGCCTTTTAAGTATTGTTTTTCTGATAATTTTTCATTTAATAAAATAAAGAGGTCATGTTCTTCCCATACTTCTGCATTTATTTTTGGATGCAGTGCACACACACACGCGCGTGCACGCACACACACGCACGCGCGCACACACACATATGCGCCTGCACACACACACACATTCAGTCATGTTTTCATGTCTTGTGGGGACTTCACATTGACTTCTATTCATTTTCAGTCCCTTACCCCAACCCTAACCATCATATACCTAACCTGTAACCCAAAAACAGCAATTCCCATCATGGGGGCTAAGAGATGTCCCCACACAAAGCAGTGGTCCCCACAATCCCACAGTGCAGACACATATAGGTCCCCACAAGGATATAAAAGCCAGGTTCACACACACGTGCACGCACACACCGCGGAGTTGTGCTGACGGTGCTTTCCCGGTAAACCTGTTGGAGTGAGTCAGACAACAGAGGCAGGTTGCACCCAGCTATATATTTTACATTCACATGCAGCGTTCGTGTAAAGCAGCCTGTGGGAGGTGACGATGCTGCAGACACGCCGGAGTCAGGAGATGCTAATAACACACCACTGACACCGACAGAGATGGGAGCCGAGCGCTTTCATGTGGGATCCAGTTGGAGAGGAGAGGAGCTTCTGTGTAGAGAAACTTGCAAACACTTGACAGAAAAAGGGTGTGACGAGGTAACATGTAGACAGACAATTTGAAATATTTCTATGCAACGTCTTAGTCCAGATTTTTTTCTGTCTTGTTTTCAGAGTGAAGTTTTGAAAGTGCAAATAATCATCATGAGACTGACTAATAAATAGAGCTAGATAATGCATATTGGTCCCGTTTTTCAAATTAAAAAAAAAAAAAATTACGTGATAGACAACATAAAGTAGTTGATGACTGGGAAGTAAAAAGAAATCATTATAAATCATTTCTCCATAAAAAGAAGAAAGAAAGAGGAAACAACAGAGCCCGACTGGTGACATGGGAGAGAAAAATCTCCACTTACTGTCTCCTGGACATGACTTGTTATAATTAAATCGTTCCCACAAAATAAGTCGTTCCCATGAGTTATTAAGTCATGGCCACGATTTATTTTCTTCTCTCGTCACCAGACGTAAAAAAAACTTTTCTTTGAGATCCCTAAATAAAGTCCACTTCAACTTGGGAATCATCAATATCAAAATTTGGGTCAATATTGATATCCAACATTGCTGCTTTGGCCAATAACATATTTACTGATATTGGATTTACGGGTTTCCACGTGTCCTTAAAAAGTATTAAAAGTCACTATCTTAAAATGTTTTGAATTCAATTTAAAAACTGGTCTTAAGGTGGATCTTGCCATGACAGGACTATTTAATTCCATACATGCTACATAGTTTTTTGATTTTTCTTGCAGGGGTTTTTCTACAGAAACGTTTGAGTCGCACGGCAGACATCTTCAGTGCTCGTGACTAAAGGTGGTGGAAGCTACTGCTAACAAGCTGCTAATACACACAAGCTAGACTTTTGTGTCTATCATGGGTAAGTGTAAATTTGTTGGATTTAAACAACACATTTTTTTTAATAGCACCAGTCTTAGCTATTAAAAAACTTTATTTCAGCAAAGTTGTCGCTGTGGAGGGAATAGCATGGAGAATGGAGAGCAGCTGTGACTGTAAATATGGAAAAAGATTAAAAGGAACAAGAATTAATGTCATCAACTCCAGTAAGAATCTGACAACATCTGTAGATAATCTCACAAGAAGAGTCATTTCTTCCTGCAGAGGACAACACTGTTGTTGGTAGCATCTGTTGACAGGGTAACTATTCAGATCTGGTATTTATTATGTTGACACCAATGTCATTGCACAGTGAGAAGAACACCATTGTTCTTCTCACTGTTCTTCTCACAAGTTGCAAAAAACTTGTTTAATCGTGGAAAAGAGGTAGCAAACTAACACTCTTATGGCACAAACTGGCCAGAACCTCTTAGTGTGTGTGCACGACTGGACCCGTAAGACATCAACGACTGTTGACCTCTTTCACTGTTTTTTTTTTTTTTTTACAAAAACCTCCACCAAATTGCAAAAGGGTGAAAAAAAAATCCCTTTTGCAATTTGCAACAAGCCATGCAGAAGATCCAGTAAACAGAGGGAGGTGCTCTGGTCCAGTGAAACCAACATTGACCAATTTGGTCAACATGAACAATAATGTGTGGTAAAAAACAAAACAAAACTATAAAACTCATTGAAGATGCGAGTTTGGCAGAGGTTTCCCTTCCAACATACCTGGAACGGTTTAGATCAGAGCAGATTCATGTGTTAGAATGGTCCAGTCAAAGTTCAGACCCAGAAACAACGGAAAATTTGCTGCAAGATTTAAAAAATTAATGTTCATAGATTATGTCTATGCAATCCAAGCAAGTTGGAATTACTTTAGTAAATCAAGTTTGGCATTGTAGGAATTGAAATTGTCAACAGGTAGGTGCCAACAGTGCTCACCACTCACACTCAGTTCAGTACATCAACTTAATCCGTCTTTACTGTCACTGTTACTGGTGAAAAAAATTCTGATAACTGTTTAAAACAAACAAACTTAGCCTGGTGGGGGGGAGTAAAGCCTGGTGGCCCGCCAGGCTTATGATACAATAAACTGTAATCTCTGTAAAATGTTTGAATGAAAACACACTTTTCTAATTTTTAACATTTATTTATGATACATTTTGAGATAAATTTCATTTTATTTATCCATCTCTGCATCTTACCATTCTCCTTTACGACATTAATGTAAAACAGGCCTGCTGTTCAGTGTAGCATGGTTGGGGGGCCTAGAGCCCATATTTAGAGGGCAAGTGGTGGCTACAGAGCCAGATGGCCATCCACACAGACATTTAAACTTTAGAGCAATTTAAAGTTGCAAATACTCAGCAAATACCAACTCATGCTCATATAGAAGCCTCAGTTAAGATCTTCAGTAGCTGCATTTACACTGATGGTGAAACTGCGAAAATTGGAATTGCGCAAATAAATTTGCTCAATGGAAAGGCATTGCTCAATTTCAGAAAAACAAAATTTTTTGATAGAAAGTGTTTGAGCCAGGATGAAGTTGTTTTTCAGATGAAATTAGTGTATTTCACAAAACTGCAATGGCAACACTATTTTCACATCATACGAGTCACGTGATGAACAGCTGGATGTCACTACAGGCAGAAATGATGAAGGAGAAGATGACAGGAAGTGATTGGAGGATTATGGCGTGGTGTGCTTTTAAATGACTTAATGTGTGAACAAATTCATTCACATTTTCAAATTGTGTTTCTTATTCAACTGAAACACAACAATTGCAAAACTGTAGTATTTTGGGGGGGCATTAGCAGAATATTGACAAAGTTTTGTGCTCATCTGTAATGGAAACGCAGTTGGTAAAAAATTCAGAAGACAACGCAGAGCGCTGTGCACATCATTATGTAATCATGGTTTACTGGAGCCTCTGACTGGGGAACCTGCAGTTCCCCTGAGAAAAGCAGTGATGTGTGCTGAGGCTCTGGGCTTCCTGTGCTGATCCCCTCAGCTTCCAGGTGTCACAGAGGAATGCATCTGAACATCACAGGAAGGCAGACAGGGAGGGCAAACAAGGACTTGTAGCAACCTGTGACTGATACTTCACAGAGAAAACAAGCCATTGTGAGTTTCTACTCGTCAGCAAACACTTTTCATCGGTAGATTATATTCTCATAGCCAAAAAACAAATATACCAGGTGGAGTGTGAAGTTCAGGCGCATTCACGTTTACTCTCATACGATGTGATTCAGATGTGTTTTCCTTCCTCCGGAGATGATAAAAATCATCACAGTTCCATCATGAGCAAACTGAAGATGGCCAGACAAGGTGATGACATCAGCCTCTGCAAGCAGAGCTGACAGGAAAACTCGACACAGAGAAGAAAACCTCTGAAAGTGTCAGGAAAACTGAGAGCTGACTTGACTTTCCTTTCCCTGCATGATCTGCATCTGTTCAGCCATGTAGGAAAAGAAACGTCAGACACAATAAAGACTCCAGGGCACCATGTGCCACCTAACAAGATAAAAAGTGTAAAAATAAATGAAAGAAAGACCTGAGATAAAGACCTGCAAATAAATTGTTTTCATTATCAGGTTGTGAGAAGAACTTAAAAATGTAAAAGAAAGAAAGAAAAAATAAAGAAATACACGCAAACAATCAACAAATAAAGTATACAAATTCAAACTTAATTTAAATTTAAACAAGCTGTTCAAAATTTAAACCACAAATTCTGGACAAACATTTTGCCATGAGGGGTCACAAAGATGAACTTTGCTAACTAAAGATGTAAAAATGAATGCCTTTTTTATTTTTATCTGCGCAATAGTAAATGAAACATGCAATATTTTATTGAATTGAACAACATACATATTTAACATAATCACTGTATGTTGAAAATATAACAAGAGTCTTGATATTATTATTAGAATACAAAGTGTACAATTTCAGAAATTTCGGCGGTGATTGTTTTCTTTTTGGGGTCAGAATTATTTTGTCAGCGTAAACATAATCTCTTTTTTTTTATAGCTTTTTTAAAACTGATACTTCTTCATCTGGAGGGTCTTTTGTGTTGTTTTTTTTTGTATGTTTGTACGGATGGAAATTAACATTTTGCTTAATCAGGTAAGTTAAAAGTTAATGTTGTACATTCATTGATTTCTACTGTTTCATTTGGATGAATGTGTAAACCTGATTAATAAATGAGAAATAATTTGTTTTGTACCTAATGTTACGTGAGGCCAGATTTGCTCCATTCTAGAGTTGTGGTTTCCTCCAGGCCAGCTGACAGCTCTGCCAGGGGCCGGGGCAGGATAACACCAGATGGGCCCCTGCACACATGGCCTCCTAGAACTAGTAGAAAACAAATGAATATTTAAATTCATTTAAAGACATGATTCATCTTCATCATTACTCTTATCTCTTACATTATCCCATTACCTTCCTGCCATTGTCATCTAACAGTGATATGTGTGATAGTCTGAATAAAATTGGAAATCTCTATTTTTAAAAAATAAATATTCTTTTTAATATATTTCATAGATCCTCATTCAATTCATTGTTCAATTTATTGGTTAAAATGGCGACTCAAATCAAAATTTGAATCACACATTTAAGTGGCATTTTTAAAAATGAGTTTTCCCTTCCTGTACTAAAGTGTGTGATGAAATGACAAAATGATGAAGCACATATTGTGTTATCAACAGTTACTACAGATTTAAATATTTAAAAAAATCTAAGGTAGCAACAGAATAATTAGTTTGTTGTTTGCATCTCCTATTATATTAAAAATTTCAAATGCATGAATATCAGCTTTGTGACATTTTATAACTACTGAATTGTGACACTTATGAATTTCCATACACACCTCTATCCAAATTGTTTATTTTATTTTATTTTTTAAAAGTTTTCTGCCAAAGTGAAGTTAGATGTGACCTCCAGGTTCATGGTTCCAGCCTTCCTTTTACAGTCGGGGTTCTGCAGACGGGCACTGAGTGGCGCTTTGGACCCCTCGCCTTTAGAAGAAAGAAAAATCTAAAACAAATTTTAAATCTGACTTAGGCATTCACACTGTTGTGCTTTTAAATGTATCAGGATGTCTGAGCTTTTTATTATGTTTCCTGTCTTTTTTCTGCATTTTGAACTCTGATTATGATTATCAAACAGCATGAAATGTGAATACTTGTGACTTTTCTCATATCATCTGACTCTGTAGAAGCGACTGTGTGCTGAGGAAGCAGTCAGATGTTCGCTGGCATGCTGAGGAGTCATCTATTCATTTGGAGCAGGGACTCACGGACCCCATGTGGGACAGTGGGTCCAGAGGACCAGGGATGTTTCACTCTGCAGTCACCAGCTGCATTTCTTTGAACATACAATTGCACAATTTGACATTTTGAAAATAAATTCACTCAATGGAAACACGGCAATTATGAAAAACCTTTAATATGTTGATAAAAAGTTTTGGCACCAGAGTGAGCTGGGTTTTTTTCTTGTCCATATCGAAATCGGTTCATTTTGCAAAACAGCGATGGAGGCACTTTTTTCACATCACAGGAAGCTCTTGATCAACAACAGAACAAAGACCACAAGAAGTAGTTAGAGGATCATGGCGCAGCATGTTTTATATGGGTTATCATGTGAACAAACTTATTCACATGTGAATTTAACTGCTAATTTAATGGAAACACTTTCTTTTGCATCACACAGGTCACATGATCAACAATCAGATGTTCCCACCGATGGAAACCACTCAGCCAGATTAACTTTTCATCTAATCTGAGTTTGAGCTGGTTAGCATTTAAGAATTAGCAAAAAATACATTTCAATATATTAGCATTTGAAAGTAAGCTTTTTTCTTCTGAGGTCATTAACTTGTGACTGTCTCGTGATAAATGAAAGATTTTGTTCTCTACCTGGAAAAACTAGCCTAATAGTTAAACTTGTTTGATTAGTCTTAACGGCTAAACCCCAGCTACTGGAAACCAATCCCAGTTTTCAGCTTTCCCTGTCAGATTGTATCAGTTTTGTTTATGGGGCCTTAAAAAGCCTTAAGCAAGTAGAACTGTTGAACTTCTCCACTTCCTGTCATGTTATAGTCACAAATTTCAATGTACTTGATCAGGACTGTGTGAAGAACCACCACAGCTACAGCTGTCAAAGTCTTGTAGGATTTATCTCTACCAGCTTTGTGTATCTGAAAACTGACATTTTTCAAACTTTCTTCTTTGCAAAACAACTCAAACTGAGTTTGACTGGATTGGAGTGTCAGTGAACAATGGTAATTCATTTAATTTTATTAGATGAGAGAATATAAAACATTTAAAGGGACGGGAGTACTTTAAGCACTAAATATAATATGGTTGAATATATCTGCATCAAAACTGTATGCATGTTTTTTTTTTTTTTTTTTTTTGCCAAAATCCCTTTTGGCACAAAATGACTTATGAAGGTGACGATCCGATTTATTTTCCTCTGTCTTTCTTTTTTGCTGCTTCTGCCTCTTTAAGTGGACATTACTTGGCTGCCATGTTTACTGAGCCTCTGTCAGGGTTTCATCAGTTCATTAGGACTCCAAGTTTTCTATAAAACTCTCTGGTGTGAACTCTCCCCGAAGCAACAGGAAGCAGCTCCTGGTGGTGGAATCAAAGAGCTTTAAAAATTCCGCTGTCTAGCCTCTCTTTCTTTCTTCCTTTTTTAGAAAAGTGCTTTGATCCTTAAAAAACCCCCCAACAAATAAACAGAAGAAGAAAAAGCATAAGTATTGAGCCATTAACATAGTTCTTTATTTATTAGCATTGTGTTAGCCAGTTTATGTTGTAGTTCCTCATTGGAGAAGCAACAGTCAACTGTTGGTTGGAGAGGAAGAGGAAGACAATTCAGAGGAAGAACTTAATGAAGGCATTAAGAGATTTATCGTTGAAGATTAATTTCTTCATATTTATTATTGTTGCTCACGCTATAACAAACACCACAGAACGCTGCTGGAACGAACAATTAACAGTTAAATTTCTGTTCCCTGTTAAATTTAAATTTAGTGGGATGTTCTGAACATATGTGAACATGTCGGTCTATAGCACATAAAAAAAAATCTGTATTTTGGACAAAATCACACTTAAATTTTATATAAACTATATTTTGGTCATTTAGGAGGTGGTGGGTGGGTGGGTGCCCTGCGTCTCTGTGCATGTGGACCCCAATATGTGGGCCCCAGCTTGTGGCCCCGGAAGACACCAGGGCGGCTCCTAGTGGCTGTCTGCTGCTTTCGAGGCCTTCAGGAGCCACTGCAAAAACATAAAATACTACCAAGTATTTTTGTCTAGTTTCTAGCACAAATGTCATAGAAAACTTGAAATAAGACAAAACTAACTTTAAAGTAACTTTTTAGTAATGTATAGCAGCTTATTTAAAGTAAATAATTCCTTAATATTGATTAAAAAGTACTTGTTCTGTTGGCAGATTATGGAGCTAATACCTTTTCATCAATATTAAGGAATTATTTACTTAGCTCCTATAGCTTGCTGGAAACATACTTTTAAGGGTAACTTTATTTGAAGGTTTTTGCATAAGACTGACATGACGCGTAGTCTTTATGAATGTTAATGACTGTTGTCATCAAGTGTCATTTGGTAAATCATGACACTTTTAATCCAAAGTTGACTCTTTTAATTAACTTTTAATGCCAGTTTAATGCAACTTTTCATGATAATGTAGTTATTTACCAAATAATGCTAAGTTGACACTTTAAATGCATTTTTAATGCATATGTACTTTAAACGTGTCATTATTTACCGACTGACGCTTCATGACTTCAGTCATAAACATTGATAAAGACTCCTTGGACAAGTGTTATGTCAGTCTTATGCACAACCCTTCAAATAAAGTGTTACCCTTTTCAGTTAGTTTTGTTTTAATTTATGCGTATTAAGATATTTGCACCAGCAACTAGACAAAAACTACTTGGTCAGACTGGGTGTTTTTGCAGTGCAGTCCTTTGACCTTTACCTTGTCTTCCCACTGTAGCTGCTGCACTCCCTCCTCGCTCTCTCCTGTGTTGTCTCTCTCACTGGCTGCATTTCCATTACAAATTTGTGCAAAATTTTACAATTGGCAATTGCGGTGTCTCCCTTAAATAAGAAGCACAACAAACATCACACTTGAATATGTTTGTTCTCACAATGAGTCGTTGTCTTCTGCGTGTCAACGTCTGGTTGTTGATCATGTGACTTGTGTGATGCGATGGTTTTGTGAGATAAACCAATTTCGATACGCCTGAAGAAGAAGAAGAAAAACACCCACCTCATCCTAGTGACAAAACAAGAGATTTTTTTTTCAAATTGCCGCGTTTCCTTTAAAGTAGTTTTATTTTCGAAAATATCA
This sequence comes from Poecilia mexicana, assembly GCF_051168715.1. Classification (NCBI taxonomy): domain Eukaryota; kingdom Metazoa; phylum Chordata; class Actinopteri; order Cyprinodontiformes; family Poeciliidae; genus Poecilia; species Poecilia mexicana. The sequence goes on along the minus strand of NW_028263377.1, from coordinate 4,397,643 downwards.
AATTGGTCAATGGAGCTAATGTCATTTTCGTCTAGATTGTTATTCGTCATGTAGTTTGTGCTGTCCTCGTCATTATGCAGCTGTCCGTTTAGGCCGCCATGATCAAAGCGTGTTAAAAAAGTAACTTATTGTCATTTGGGAACTTTCTCCCCATGATAAATGAAATCGTCTTTTTAAGATGGCATATTGCAACACTTTAGTGACTTTTGTATGGCAGCCGAATTAGTTCAATAATATTTAAGTGTAATTAAAAAAATAAATAATAATAATAATAAAAAAACAGTATATGTGTAGTAAAAACTAAACAGCCCCCATTACAGGGCCTTGAGGAACTCCACTAGTGAGCAGTGTTTTACACTTGGTAAAACGTGCTCTTTGAGGGCACGAAAATGTTTTTGCATTTATTTTTTCTGTCATGGGTTATCAGCACCGGAAAAAAATGACTTTCTGGTGTTTGTTGAACCGACTGGGATTTGAACACAATAATAATAAATTACAAATTTCTGATACATTTCTAAAGATATTTGCATATTTAACTTTTGCTGGGCTCAAAGTATCATAGAATAAAATGATCAGTTATAACTTCAGAGCTCCGTGTGTGACAAGCGCTGGCTCCGTTTTTCTGATCGTGTCGGCCTTATGAAGACGTTGTTATTGTTTCCTGATTAGGAGCTGTCCAGAAACGGGTGATAGATGTCGCTCTGAGGAAGCAGATCAAACAGGAGGCCAACATTAAAAATCCATCAAGGAAGACAAAGGCATATTTATCACTTGTGCATGTGGAGCACAACTGTTAGAGGAATCTGAACAAGCAGCCCACCATTGCTAACCTCGCCTTGGTGAGGAGCTTTGTTTTGTCAGATGGCAGACTTCCTCGTTCTTCTCAGCAAAAGGCCTCTAGTGCATTAGTGGGTTGTCTTGCTTGAACCAAACAAGAACCTCAATCCTCAAACCTCAGTTGAACCTCAATCCAAAAGAGAAACTTAATGTACTGAGATCTCCTCAGAATGGCCTGTTGGTGTTGATGTTAGGAAAGTAATTTTGGTCCTTCCAGATCCAACACCTGCGTCCCACCAACCAATTCATACACACAAGTTGGAATTACAAAATTTTGCTCAATGGAAACACGGCCATTTTGTAAAAACTCCAGTTTTTTGCTAAAAAGTTTTTGTGCTAGGATAAAGTGTGTTTTGCAAAACTGCAATATAAACATTTTTTGTTGTTGCTGTGATCAGCTACTGACTTAAAAGACAAAGACGACAGGAAGTAGTCAGAGGATGTTTTTTTGATGACTTATTGAGTGGACAAACTTATTCACGAGTGAGTTTAATTACATTTCCTATTTAACGGAAACACAGCTATTGCAAATTTGTGTTTTTTTGACGTTAGTGGAATATCAACAAAGTTGAGCGTTCATTTGTAACGGCAATAAAGTTACTAAGATGTCAAGACATTGGGGCTAATTTTCCTTCAGTATTGTCTTCTAACTTGGCCATCAGTTCTGACCAATCTACTTCTGCTTTCCTAGCTTAGGCATCCCCAAAACATCTGCAGTCCTCCTCCATACTCTTCATTATTGGCTTTGTCGCTTTCTTGCCAAATATAGCCTTGATAAACATGACCAAAAATGTTATCTTATAAATCCAAGATAACATTGGTCATGTTTGTGTCTGTGCTGTTTGGTCTTTCCTCTGGTGACTGGACCATTCATCCTCCTTATTGTGTATCTAGAAACAGCTATGTCATCAATTTCAGAGAGTCCTGGATATTAGCTAACATTTCTGTGGGGGTTTTTTGTGTTCTGACTATTGAGGCAGAATGTTTTGTTGATCTACCTGACCATGGCTTATTTATAACATAATTCCTCATTTGCCACTTTGAGATTGGATGCTGTTGGTTATCAATCCCATTTCATGCTGTTTCATGAAGCTCAGATATCTTCCCCTCTGATAATTATTTTCCTGGAATAACTCATTACAAGAACATCAAGAACAGCATCAGCACAGCACTGGATGAAACACACATGGGTCCCTGAGGAACCACAAACTCACCAACTGTTTAACAATCACAGTTGAGGTTATCGTTCAGAGCCATACATATAAACTCTAGAAAAGTTTCAGACAATTTGAAAACTAAAGAGTCAGAAATTCTGTCAGGATAATGTAGATGTACAACCTCAGTACAACTGTAGAACACAGGAGTTTCAAAACCTTCAAAATAAAAGGGTGATTTTGTGACAAAGTGGTTCAGTTTGTGTTCACCACTTGTCCCTTATTCTTTCTCATTCACTTACTTTCTATATTTGGTTATAATGATTAATTTAAACATTGCAATTTTGCTTCACTTACTATCCCGGGTTTGTTTGTGTTAGCATTATGTTGCAGTGTTTATCTATGTAGGTTTAGGTTAAAGTTACTATTTCTGGACTATAGGTTGAATTCGTTTCCAGGTATATTTATTAAGGTATTTGTTTTCCTTTGTACTCACCATCATTTCTGCTTGTGGATCTGCAGCAGGGCAGGAGTATGGGAGGGGCCGGCCCAGGCTGGATGATGTCATTGATGACCTTGCTGGGTTCTACCAATTAGAGGGTTTTTCTTTTGTGTATTGCTTTGTTTGTTTTTCTTAACCTTTTGAGTTATCTTGTATTATGTAATTTATTTTGAAGACAACTTCATTATGTAGGAGTTTGTAAATTAATTAGTAATTTTAATGTTTCTCTGTTTAGATTTTGTTTGTTTGACCTGTTCCTTTGTGGCTGTGTCCAATCAAGCACAGGTGTGGTGCCAATTGGATATAAAATCAGTGAGCTTTTGGATGCTTGAGAGAGAAGTCAGAGAAAAGAGTGAATAAAAAGTAATTCAAAGAAACTGAAACCGGGTGGCTGGTACTGATTTTCTGTTCACCTTCTGACCCTTGTGCCTAAACTACTTTATAGATTTATCACATTTCAGACAGTCAGTGTGTTGTATGATTTTTTAAGCAATGCTTTAAAGAAAATAAAAAAAAATGCATAAAATCTCCGTATAAAAAGTAAAAGTTTGAGATATATTTCAGCGATTTCACTGTGGAAATTTCTGATCTTCAATTAAGATAAGAAGTGATTAAAGTGAGAGAGTTAATACGTTTACATCGGGCCAAAGACAACTGGAGAAGATTTTCATCAAGATATTGAGCTGAAACTCAGGAATACATCTGGACCCAGAACGAAGCCCAAACAAATCCATAGCTGCTGTGGAAGCTTTCTATCAGCATGTTACCTGGAATAACTCATTACAAGAACATCTAAGGTTTGTATAGATGTGGTCAGTGTCAAAGGTCGTTGGTTTTATTAATCATAATCCTCCATTCATTTTCTGTATAGTTTTTGGTTCCCCTGGGAAAGGAGTAAAAACTAAGGATGAAACAATTAGCCTGAGAAAAGATGACGATCAAAATAATTGTCCGCTAATTTAGAATCCACTGAAAAACGGACAGTTACCGAAAGAACAAGTTCAGAATTTAGCCCAAAACTGTACAAAACAGAAAAAATTTACATTTAAGATAAAAACAAACTTTTATCTGAAAATATGAGCAAAGGAGTAACTTTTATTCATATGAATTAACTCACAGCACCGTTTGTCTGTTTAGCCACTGCTGCATTATTCTACATCCACTTAAATATGTACAAGAGTAAAAAATAAAAAATATCAGAATGGTTACATGTTTTTTTTCCCTTTACAAAATATTACAAAAATTTGAATAACAAAAAAAAAAAAAAAAAAACAACTGATAAACTATTTGTCTCTGCAGTAATAGCTGACCAGCTGGGTTAGCAGTGGAAGGATTAGCCTTCAGTAATCCAGCCTGATGCAGGAGCTTCTCCTTCAGGACCCACTGAGGGAAGATATTCCCTCCACTAACAATTACAGATAATTAGGCCGTCAGAGAGAAAGCTTTATTTAACAAGCTGTATCCTAAATTACCTTTAATTGACGCGGTCATTTAAAAAAAAAAAAATCATTGGCGGTGTCTGACAAGTCTTTTTGCGTTTCCAGATGTTTGCCTGGGCGCAGAGACGTGACCTCCGTCTTCTGATTTATGACTTCAGACAAAATTGCCTCAGGCCACCGGAGAACCGACAGAGGAGCAGAATGTTTCTCATGTCTGCATCAAATGCTTCTACATGTGAAAGAGGATTTGTGTCCACTGTTTGTAATAAGTTAAACATACAAACATAAACTGGAGTAAATGACAAATTTACTGTCATCTGATTGAATATGGTCGGATTTTTATTGAGGATAAAACTTTTCACCTTTAACTTTTGTTTAAACAAAATGTGCTTGATTTGAGATTTTTATTTTATTTTATTTTATTTTATTTTTTTTGCAAAATTTGAACCAGGTGAAGCTTGAGGAGTGTTGGGTGGAACAGATTTACAGAGAAAACAGCTTTTATGTCATATGCAAAATGTATAAATATTTTTGCAGTCCTGACTTAATTACTGCGCTGAATGTGTTGCTCTTTCAGCAAATGACCTTTTTTTTATCTGTACACCCCAGTTTAAAATTAATCAATTACTCAAGGAACTGATTATTAATTTCAATAATCAGTTCAGCATGATTAATATGATTAATTGTTTTAGTGCACGATAATAAAAACCTCACATTTTCATTCAGGATTTTAACTCATATTCAGTATTCCAACATGGCTCAGCAATCAGGCATTTTTTCAAATGTTTCATCTTCGTTATCTCATAAATTAATGCAGCTTTAGATGAGTTTACTGTAAACAGCAGCACAATAATTGAAAGGGTAATAAAGCATTATTTTAAGAGAACACCTTTTCATTTTGGACAGAAACTTCAGTCTGACTGAACTATGATCAAATGTCCTTTGACTGGTGGAAGTAGGCAGCAGAGCAAACAGTGTTTAGGTTATAATTCAAGGTTAGTTTAAACTACAGGAGCGATTTTCTCTCTCAGATAGCAAAGCACTGATTTTTTTATTTATTTCAAAGGCTGGAGAGCCACTTCCACTGAACACGTCATGACATTAGATACGTCTGACTGGAAACAGAGAATCATGCCCTGCAGTATCTGAAAAGAAACTGAGAAAACAGAGAAACATTTGATTGTTAAAGTTCCATATAATGAAAAGGAAAAAATAAGATTCTTTCCAAATAAAACATTAAATTGTCATTAAATAGTCTATTTTCCAGGTCAATACTTACCACCAAACAAGAAGTCCCATTACAGAGTCAGAATGTTGGATGTTAGTAGATTACAGTAATATTCGGTAAATTGAAATATGCTTTCTGATGAGACTTTTTGTCGGATCAAAAGTACCTTTTTGAAAACAATCTTTTGGTAAGTTTTAAATGTACTTTTTTTATTAAACCCAAATTGCTATAACATAAAATGTTTTCTTTATTGGTTTTATTGTAATGTTTTCATTTTAAATATCATGTCTCCATTAACTGTAAGCAGTAAACGGTCTGTATGTAACTAGTCTACATATTGTGCTACAGTTAATGATGAGGTTTCTGAAATAAATTGACTTTTCAGTGATGTTTTCATTTATTGAATGGGTCAGTATTCAATAAATGCCAGATTTTTAAGCAAACAAAAAAAATGCTCAAACTTCAGTTCCCCATGAACTCTTTATTTCATTCAGCTCTTCAAACTGTCCACATCCGCAAACAAGTAGGTTAACTGAATTATTACAGTTCTTAAAAAAAATATTAGAAAGCCCTAAAAAAAAAACAATTATTTTTTTTATATACGTTTTTGTGGAAAATAAACACATTGCATGTCCATAAGTTTATTTCAGCAACAGCTATAAAGGAACACTTCGACAGTTCCTGCACTCCTTTAATCGTCCTGTGTTGGCAGGGCTGCAGTGTTCAGCAAGAAGTTGCTCAGTATGTCTTCTTAGGCACAGCAGGATGTGCCACTCAATACTATTTTTACCTCCAAAGTGGCTCAGACTGTAAGCAATGTAACGCACATGTAGCCATGTACTTTCCAGTTCAGCTTGCTGGTATAATATCCACAACTGATCCAAGAGGTCTGGCATCTGTTCCATCAGTCACATCATCTGAGTCCTTGGCATGGTGTCCTGCTGATGTCCAGAGTACCAGTGTCCAAAATTGTTCATGTATCCTCCAGAGTGGACAGGCGGGCCTTTGGCAGCCATACTGATGTCCCACAGAGAGCATGGAGAGGAGGAGGCTGGTGGCGGTGGGGCGAGATGATCTCCCTCGGCTCCACAAGGACCATTCTTCATGATCTTCTTGTACTTTGACCGTTTGTTTTGGAACCATATTTTCACCTGGGGGAAAGAAAAGGGGGAAAAAGAAATGGGCTGAGAACAAAGGTTTAAAATGTAAGCTCTGAGAAGACTCATGTTTATTCTTTTCACAGTTTATTGGCTGTTACTCTACGAGGCATTTGGTATTACACTTTTTTTCTCATTCAGCATTCATTTTCCAGTCTGTTTTTATGCTCATATTTTATGAAACTCTGAAAATCTAAAAGGAGATAAAAGTGAAACTAAATAAAATGTCTTCAGTTCAACATGGAGCCTAAGTAGGAAAATCATTTTCTTCCAAAAGTCCAATGTTCACGGAAATTACACACTGCACCGAAAAATCACCATGAGGTACCAAAAAAATCAGACTCATGAAAACTCATCATAATTATGGAAATCATAAAAAAATACATATTTAAATCAAAAATATGTAAAGCATGTTAGTAAATATGCTTTACACATGTATTTCTCTTCCTCCTCAGCAGCGGTGGAGAAGAGAAAGAGAGAAGCAGAATGTTTCACTAAAATTATTTTACTGCTACAGACAAAATAATCGTAGCAAAGCATCATTTTACATGCAGTTACTCACTACTGAAGCAAAACTAAACTGCTTTTAACAAATGAAAAACATGAAAAATGCTAACTACAAAAGCAAAGAGATGAAAAATGACCCTAGGCCCAGCCTGTTACATCTATCCTGCTTCAAACAAGATTTGCGTTGAATAGCAGAGCTAAACTCTGTTAATCTAAAAAAAATATGTAACTTAATGGGAAGACTTTCAGAAGGACTTTGAGGATTCTTGGTTTTCAAAAGCTCCCTCTAATGAACCTCACTTGGGACAACAAAACTTGTCATGAATAAATGAGTCCGTTGCCTTTGTAAAGTTAGACCTTTTTTGTTGTTTTAGGGGTTGGCATCAAACAAATACAACATGTGGGAACAGCACTAAAATATCTTTGTGTGCCTTAACTTTCCAGCACCAAATAAAGAGACTAATACTGAATTATTATTTTTTTCTAGGGGTTCGGGGGTGGCAGGCACCACAAAGCCTTTGAGATAAGGACACCCACACGGCTGGCGCTGGCCCTGCAACAGTCTTCATCTGTATAATATAAAACTCACTTTGAAAAACTTTTGAAAATCCTTTGTAAAAAATTGCCTTTTTTTTTACTATTACTTGCTCATTTGTGCATTAGCCATCTTTAGCCAGATTAGCCAGACTGCTGTTTTCAAACACACACGGAGACGATCACCCTCAATTGTAGAAAAATGTCCCTGTTATCCGATGAAACTAAAAGTCAAGTGTTTGGCATAATAAGCACCACAGTGACACGTGGCTAAAAATATAAACCATCGTGAGGACAGAAGATTAGATATAAATATTGAAACAACATCTCAAGAAATCAGCTAGGAAGTTAAAGCCTGACCCTAAGTGTGTCAAAGTGGCTTAAGTGGCTTAAGGTTGAAACAGTCAGTATTTTAGGGTGGTCATTACAGAGCCCGGGTCTCAGTAACACAGAAAAAAGAAAGTGTCTGATCTACACACCTGACCCAGTAACACCAGTTCTGCGAGGAGGAAAGGAATAAAGGGAACTATTTTGTTAAGCTAGTGGAAGAATATCCAAAAATATAGAACCCGGGTTAAGATCTTACACCTGACTAACAGGTGTATTACTAAGCTATAGTATTAAACATTTGCATAAATGCTGAAACATTTAGCACTTAGCTTTAATGTATGCTGGCACTGAGGTTTGTGAAATACGCTGGTTCTAACTAAAAGAAGGAAAAGCATGGCTAGAGATAGAATATCAGCCTTCAGATAATGAAGCTGATTATCACTCCATTCATTTCTCTGTTGTCAAAGATTATTCAGTCATGCTGTTGTTAACATAACTGGCACGTTCTTGTTCCAGCATGCCTGCCAGTGAAGCATCAAATTGCAATAGCCTCTTACGGTAAATAAACAAATCGCCAATTATAGCACAGTTCAAACATTTGTCTGCAATTGATTCTGACATTCATAAGTGAAACTTTTTTCATGCAGAACATTTTCTGGCAAGAGAAAAAGAGGAAAAAGCACAAAGGAATAAAGTAGACAACAGTGTTGGCAGTGGGGTTGTTTGGTATTGTTACAGTGGGAGTTTATGGCTATTTATATTGATGTCTGAAGTGCTTTTATAGCAGATATTTAATCCTATAAAATAAAAATCCTATCCAACCTCTGACTTCTTAAATTGACTTAAATACGTGGAAAAAATGATCCACATTCGACATTTCAGCTAATTAGCCACAAAATCACAGACAGTAAAACTTTGACAGATCTTTGTTTTTCAAGAGTATCTGCTGACCACACTGTCCTTCTGAAGTTAAACTGCATGATGGTAAACACATTAAGTACAATAACCACTCCATAAAAACTTGATTTAAGCACATGTTGTTGAAAAACAAACTGTTTTTTAAAATAATCTCCAAAATTATTCAGATCCTACATTTTGCGCATTGAAGAGAATCTAACACATCATGACCTGCTTTTAAAGCTCACTGTGTGTTTGCATAAGAATCAGAATATTGCAATTATAAAGAGATACTAATCAGTGTCAGCAGTTTATTAAATATCATAACTGCAGTGAGTGAACACCTAAAGCAAGAGAAGAAAGTTTATTGAGCTAACAGTTAATCAACAGCCTGTGAAGTGAAAAATAGCTCAAGTGAGAGGATTTCTGTAGTGATTATGGCTCTCATATTCCCAAAGCAGCAGACAACTGACAGCGTTCAGGAGAGGTTATCTACTAAATACTACCAACACCACACTGCAAAAACATAACATCTTAGCAAGTATTTTTGTCTAGTTTCTGGTGCAGATACCTGATTGTACTTGAAATCAGATCAATAAATCAATCAAGTATATTTGTACAGCATGTTTCAGCAACAAGGCAATTCAAAGTGCTTTACATAAAAAACACACACAAAAACTACAAAGTTGTAGAGCATGCAGTCAACAATTGTCAAGTGTCATCGTTAATCAAAATGTTTAATGTTTCATTGATTATGTTTCAAAAGCAGTTCTAAACAGTTGGGTTTTTAGTCGAGAAAGGGTTTTTAGGAAAAACTAACTTACAAGTCACTTTTCAGTAAGATAAAGGAGCTTATTTTAAGTAAATAATTTCATAATATTAATGAAAAAGTACTTGTTCCACTGTCAGATCAATATCAAAGAGTTATTTACTTCAAACAAGCTCCTTTATCTTGCTGAAAAGTTACTTGTAAGTTAGTTTTTTTGTACAATAAACTGGACCACAATACTGGGTAACATTTTGAGCAGTCCACAGATTTAATGATACCTGGAATGCTCAGAGGCATTCCAGGTATCATTGAGTGTGTATGAGAACCATCAGTGAATCACACTAAATTCAAAATATTTCACAATCTTCATCACAAAAGGAATTCACTTGCAACCTTTAAATTTGCTTGCTTTTGTGTGTGTGTGTGTGTGTGTGTGTGTGTGTGTGTGTGTGTGTGTGTGTGTGTGTGTGTGTGAGAGAGAGAGAGAGAGAGAGAGAGAGAGAGACAGAAAGAGACAGAGAGAGAGAGAGAGAAAGAGGTCTGTCCCCATAAATACCTCAAAAGTCATAATGGTGTCATAAACCACAATTACATGAATGCGTGTGTGTGTGTGTGTGTGTGAGCTTGTGTGTGCATATGTATGATGAATACATTTTTGAGAAAAAAAAAGAAAAAAAAACATCAGAAATGTGCTACGTGCCATTTCTCAGCAGCGTCTGGGAACAGTTGTGATTTCAGTGGAAAGTGGTCAGTGTTTGGCAGGCGGCCTAATGGCATGGAGGAGGGATGGCAATGGGGTGTATGATCACTATCTCCAAGTGTGTGTGTTTCTTTATACGTGTATGAAAGCATCCACTCGGGCTAAATGTATTTAAGTAGATGCATATGTTTGTATTGGTGTGTTACTGTGTGGGCTCCAGGGTACTGAGAAGAATTTGGCCGGTACATAACACACAGACAGTATTAACATTCGCAGACTGAGCTAATTACACTTGACCATGTGACCACAAGGAGAGGAAAGAGTTTATACAAAGGCTTGTTAAGATTGACTGATTCGTGGATATGCACATGTAAGGTTCAAGTGCACAGGTGGAGAAGCTGTGCTCTTTTAAATGGTAATGTGTTTGTTTTTCATGTCTAAGCATCTCTAAAACTCAATTTGTTTAAATAATGAGATTACTTGTGTGTCACAAACAACAACAAGGAGGTAAAGAGAGAAGACAGAGATAAAAATGCACACACCACCTAAGTATAAAGTAGCTATTCCTCACCCAAGACAGCAAAATGCTGTCGATCTGTTTATTGAAAATAAATGAGACGGTTAATAGGCCTGTCAGAATCACAAATTTTACTGAACGATAAATTGTCCACGTAATTATCGCAATAAACGACAATATTGCTCTTTTGAGGCCCTTTTCCAATTTGCCCTCTCGAAGACCAATAAACTTTAATTTTGTAGAGAACACTTAACACAGGGACAGGAGGATATTTTCAATATTCAAATTAAACTACAGCATTCAAAAATAATGAATGAAACAGAAATAAACACATAATAGAAACCATAAGCAAAATAGATCATGACGTGTCATAATCAATTTTCAGACTGCTTTTAATTGCTCTTTAAAAAAAATACAAATCATCAGAATGGAAAATACAAAAATTGCAAAATTCAAAACTGAAGCTCATTTTTATTTATTGTGAGATTAATTAAGATCATTCTTACTCATTGGCAGTTTATTGCTATAGTACTGGCCAAACAAAGGAATGCTCAAAGCTAGTTGTGCATATTTTATGACAAATAAGGACAGTTTGGTTGAATGCAACTTTCATGCATCTGTGTTGCTCCAACAATTGGTAAAATTAAACTTGATGGAGTTGAGCCTCCTCTGAAATCCCTTGGTGACCAACAAGTGGCAGCACAACCGGCCCTCATACTGAAACTCAGATCCTTTTCTGATCTGTAAGCATACCATAAATAGGAATTGCCAGGTGACCATAACATTGACCATAGCACTCTTTACGGTGGAAGTTGTTACTGAGAGAAGAAGACTAAAGATGCATTTTGCTCTTTTCAGTGTCAGTGAAGTGAGAGAAAACACTAGGCGTAGTTAGTTATTTTAAAAGGAACTGTATTTCCTACAACATGTCGAGCCGTGTGAGGAAAACTAAACCAAGCCCAGTAAAGTCACTCGGTGTTGTCGTTTGAGATTGGTGTTTTATGGAACACACTGGGTTTGGGAAAGTACGCAGCCTGTGAGAAATTAACTTTACCAATTTCTGATGCTTAATGCTAAAAACATTTGAAAACATTATATTAATAATTAATTATTTTGTTTTAAAAGTACAGTCAAATCCTATTTCCTGCTCTCTAACACAATGGTGACATTGCTTATGTGACAGCGAATACTGGAATGAATAACTAATTACCGCTAATGCAGAGTAGCTAAAAATAATGTTTTTAACTGTTCTTGTATTTTCTTACAATGCAGTTTTTAAAACGTAATTATACTTAGACCAAGTAGAACGTCCACAAAAACCACAGCGCGGAAGATTTTGGTCACTTTATAGAAAGACAAGCAACAGAAACATTGGGTAAAAAGCATACTAATCTTTCAAAATAAAGTAAGCCCCTAAACACAAACATGATTTTATCCAGATTGTGATTTGTGCTGATATAGTAAAAATCATCATGGATGCAAATGACAAACATGCAGTTCATTGAAATGGAATTGGCTTCACACCAATCAGCAAACTGCTTTGTGAGTTTCTCCCAGTGGGTCCAATCCCACCTCCAGCCTTACACAAAACACTCTGAGGCATTGTGAACCCATCAAGACTCAAGGAAAAAAGTTAACGTTTGAGACTCCTTAACCTTAACTGCTTATTCTAATCATTCAAACACCAACTGTACCTGAATATGCATTAATACGCACCATTGAGAGTGTCTTAGCACTATAGCCTTCCTTATCTCTGCTTTTTATGGGAATAGTCTGTTACTGCAAAGAAAAATGAAGGGCACTACTGGATCGGTTCTTCTGGAAACACCAACCAATAGCATGTCAGCTAGCATTGGAGCTCTGTTATTCAGTTTCTAAGGCTTATTTTTCTTTTCAATATTTTAGAGAAGACAGAAAAAAGAAGGCAAGAAAGGATAAAGAAATAAAAAAGAAAAAAAGGCAAATTTACTTTCCACAGAAAAATCTGCCAATGGGTGAATTAGCAAATACTGAACTGCGAAGCGACAAGAGTTAAAAATGAGACAGTGATGTCAGTTCCTGTTGTACACTGTAAATTTTACACTCTGCACAATTGTCACTTTTTAGTTGTTTTGAAAGACTTGATTTTTAACAAAAAAGCTTAATTTTTTTCATATGTAAGTGTCCGAGGCAAGATAAGAAATTTCAATTCATTTGGTTGGAAAACAAAACTCTATAACTGAAGTTGAACTGTTTGTCTTCTTCTGCCTTAAAGAAGAAGTATCACAAAAAAGAGGACTCAAGTTAACAATTCGGCAAGCTATCTTACACACATCTGCATAAGAGAAACATTAGCTTATCAATGTAGCGACTACTCAGTTTGTAGTCGCTACAAACTGAGGTTAATCTTTAATTAATCTTTAATCTTTCCCAGTTTTACCCTCTGGGTGATCATAATTGATTTAGTTCTTTGTTGTGAGGCGCTGTTGTCGAAGTGATGGGAGCAGATTTGGTTTGTCTGCCCGATGCTGAGCAGTGTCAAGATTTTAGTGGGAAACTTTATTTTTCCTGTAAATGTGAACCACACAGGGTAATAAACTAGTACAAAGAATGCCTCGCCTTCCTCCTTTAATCATGTTTTATTCATATTTCAGAAATTCTGCTCGCCGATAACACTTCATAAACTGCATTCTTATATCATGATGTAAAAATGAGGCAAAAATAATTGCATGATTTCACGTTTAAAAAAAAAAAGAACCTTTCTAAAGAAACTGGGCCTGTATTCTTGATAATTCCCATAACTCCTTTTAATAGCGCGGCGGTTAAACTCCTATCAAACCTTTGCCAATGTCAGTTACAGTCCACTTTCTACGACTACTTCCTCAGTAAACGTGTAAATTATAGGCGAACTGCTGCCTCCCCAGAGCTTTATTACCACAACAGGCAGAGGCAAATCGATGGATCATCTAATTCCCCCAGTGTAAACATATCTGTAGCTGTTCATTCATTGGGGATTAGAACCTTTCAACTGATGACACAGGGTGCAATGTGTAGCCAGTACATCAACACACGCACACACGTATCACATAGCAGCTGCAGTACTCCCACTCAGTCCGAGTTAATGTTACACCTGTTCTCAGCTCAGAACCAGATTTTTCACTTTTACTGACAAATCTGGCGTAACTGTAGATAGAGCTGTTCGCCTAAGCATGTGTCAAAAAAAAAAAAAAAATCCCACATGTATAGTAGCTGCTGATTTTTTGACTATATAATAACATATAGTAATATGCTATTTCATGTTAATAATACAGCTCTGTTACTGTTTGTTTCCACTGGAGTTAATATTCAAATGAAGTTACTCTTCAAAGAACCGAGTCACACCCATAAACTGCCAACAGATGGATTTTTCAACCTGAGAGTTTAGTTTTTGACTGTTGCCATTTTGCCTGTTAAAGCCAGAGCACGGGCCCGCAAGCTGTGGCTCCAGAGCCACAGGCGGCTCTATGAACTCTCCGCAAAGGCTCGTAATAATTTGACCCAAAAAAAGTGAAGAACCAGCACGTTTTTTTTTTTTTGTTTTTTTTTAAAATACAGATATAACAAACGCAGATTTAGCAGGGGTTTTTTGTGCATGGAATAAATCTAGCATTAGATTTCCATAACAGACTGACACAAGTATGGGTTATTACTTTTTCCCATCATTACTTCAGGGACTGATTTGTTTTTAAATCCTTTTCCACAAACATTAACATTCCATAGAAGAAAATGTATCAGCCCTGTTTTTGTAAATGTTTTACTATGTTCTTAGTTTTAAATCCTCAAAGCAAATTAAAACGGCTGTTCTTTAAAAAATGACCACAAATTTTCAACTATAGATATTCAATGAAACAGTTTTTATGTTATCTTTTCACAAAAGATTATGTGAGATTTGTGGCTCTAAACGACGTTTATTCAGCCGCACTGAAGGCAAGAAAGCGTCTCTTTGGTTTGTGGTTGCAGAGCCCTGAGCTACAGGAACTCTTAATTACAAAGAACTGCAGATATAAAGTCTCCTCAATGCTTTTGGAATTATCATTCATTTTTAAAGACTGAGAATATTCTGGAGATTAATGCTAAATTTGCAGCCTGTTGAATTTGTGTGTTAAATACATTTTGGAGGCTTTTGCATTGTAGAGTCTTCCTAGTTTGACAGGAAATGAAAGGGAATATTTAGGCTGTCATTTACTAACCTTAACCTAAAGTATTCAGTTTCAAGTACCTTATTAATATTATTTCTTATTTATTATTATTATATTATTATTATTTTATTTTATTTTTTTACCACATACAATTCAGCATTAAAAACAAGTTGCTTGGTCTGTGTCAAGACGAAGTTCACCATTAAGATGTTGTTTTATTTACGTTAAAAATCTTCTTTAGCTTCTAATTAAAGCTATGAGACAATACTGACAAAATCTCTGCCTGGCAGGTCTTTTTAAATCTTTCAACAATTAAATGGAATTGTGGCCAAATCCAGTCAAAGTAAAGAAAAGCGACTTCTAAATAATCTACATTCACACTAACTTTAATCTCCACCTTTGACCGTTTGGAGCTGGTTTTGGAGGTATAAGCTGACCGTAAACGACCTCCACTGCATCAAGACAGAGAATCACTCAACACTGAATTTAAATAAACTCTAGGACATCAGTGTTTTATAAATACTGATAAATATGAGGCTGATAAACAGCAAGTGCTATATTTTTTTTTTGCAACCGTGATCAGTAAGAAGTAATAGAAAAAATATTTTCTCAAATAACATCTTAAAAATAAGCAGCAAAGACCCTTACAAACAAACACCAACTTCTTTTAATTATTTTAATAATTTTGTTGTTGTTTTTTTTGTTTTTTTTTAAAATATTACTATTATTTTTATTATTGGTTTCCAAATTCCAAACTACCAAAAGAGATACTACAAAACTGTTCCTGTGGTTTAAAGACCTTTTCGTGTGATGAAAGAGAAGGCTCTGGGGCTTTAAGGGGAGCTCAGAGTCACCCAGTGACTCAGCTGGCTAACAGAAAGGTAGTAGCAATTTTGTTTTATTGCTTCCAAGAAGGACAAAGTAGCAAGTTCAAAGATATTCTCCCTCTTGAAAACACGGACAGTCATGCCACGGAAAGGTGACGCCGTTTTAGAGCTACAGAGGACAAGTAAACCATGATGAAGCAGCTGGATGCAGACAGACTGACGTATTAACTCCCAGTGCTGCTCCAGAAACTACTGCACAATTTAGCAGGTGTTTATTCTATATTTTAGCTCATAAAAAATAGATGTTTTAACAAATGTTATAATGATATATTATTTTTAAATAGAGGTTTTTCAGTCTGCTCTACATTTTTTAGTAATGACTGCGTCAGGCAGTCAGAGTCTGATGCTGGGCCACGTCTACAGCAGGTAATCCAGCATAAATGCCAGCACAAAGGTTTATATGGCAAATGTCCAGTTGCTTAAATTACGGTTGTTAATTTATACCTGGGTGTGGGGAACATGTGAATGTTTTATTATTATTTTTTTTAGTGTAGAGAAAAGGGAAAGAAAGGAACTGAGGATGAGATTCGAACCCAGAACAGCCGCGTTGACGTCGTTAGCCTTCACATACGGGGCGCCTGCTCTAACCACTGCACCACAGGACAGCCTGAATTGTCCTAGCATACTAAATTATCTCATTTTAAAAAAGTAATAAAATAAAGTAACCTGGAGTAAACATGGTTCAGTGGCTCACTAAATTTTTGACAGAAAAAATACGCGAGTGTGAGTTAAAAAAAAAGCATAAACAAAAGAAAACATGACTTTAAGAGGAAAATAATCTGGTTCAAAGCTCATCTTAAAATTTGACTTGGCTTTATCTCAAAGTAGACATTTGGAATATAAGCAAATAAAAATAAGCAAATAAATTGTTTTCTTCACTATAAACATGCATATGTGCAGTGTTTTCACATAAGCAGGAGTTTTAATTAGTGCAAGTATGTGTGGAACCCTGAGTTCATCAGTGACAGCCCGGGGGAAGAAACTGCCTCCGTAGCGGCTAGCTTTTGCTAGCTCTGTATCGCCGGCCTGAACTTGAAAACAGCTTGTGTCCAGCATGTGTGGGGTCTGCAGAGATGATAACTGCCTTTTTTTCTGACTCTACACCTGTTCAAGTCCTGCCTGATGATCCTCTCTGCAGCTCTGCTGCAGTTATGAGCCAAACTACACAGTGACCACAAAATCAACTGGACTCAAACCAATGACTGATGAACCTGCTTGGAGATAAGCTCAAGGTTTGTTTACGCTGGAACATGAACGCCTCATGAGATGTTACATTAATGTAGGTAAAAGAACCGGTATCTGTTTCCAGCTGGAGGAACCTGTGGAGGAATGTGCCGCCGCCTGTTTAGGCGTTTGATTCGCTTCGATGTGAACAAAAGAAACAATTAAAGGCGTGATTGATATAAACATACAGGAAATCTTGTTTCTTTTTTGTTTTTATTTTTTATTTGAGTGAGCATGTTAAAATGCTTCAATGACTGGGAAAAAAACACACATTCTCACCAAGTATTTTTGTCTAGTTGTTAGTGGACATATATTAATAAAAAAATATATATATCCTTAATATTGGTGAGAAAGTTCTAGTTCCATCAGCAGATTATGTCTTGTCTTGTCTTGTCATAAATAAATTTATCTGCTGATGGAACTAGAACTTTTTCATCGATATTAAAGAATTGTTTTTTTTTTTAAAAAGAGCCTGCTATATGTTGCTGAAAAGATACATGTAAGTTAGCTTTGTCTTATTTCAAGTGTAATAAGACATTTCCACTAGAAACAAAACTAAACACACTTGGTAAAAGTGTGTGTTTTTGCAGTGTGTGAGCAGCTTCACAACATAAATGATGTAGAATCATTTAGCTGGTCTAAAAATCCTAAAAATCGTGTTTGGGAATGCTTTCGTGTTCATTTTCTGTGCTTTCAGAAGGCAAACAAACAAAGAAACAACAAATATAATAGCTTCTATATTTTGCATGCATTTCCAGGTACCTGGGTCTGTGTGAGGCCCAGTTTGGCTGCGAGGTCAGCCCTCTCGGGCAGGGCGAGGTACTGCGTCTGCTGGAAGCGCTGGTTGAGTGCCTGGAGCTGCAGGCTGGAGTAGATGGTCCGGGGCTTCCGGATCTTCTTCCCCTTCCCGTTCAGCCTCACCTCGCCGTTCTCTATCACCGCTGTGGGCTTCTCATGTTCTGCGAGGCGAAAGGGAAGAGAGCAATTTGCTTAATATGCCTCGCTTAAAAGGAGAGCTGGAACTAGCTTTAGCTTTACGACGCAAATGCAAAACTAAAAAAGAAACATTGACTAAAGCACAACGGCAGAATACGGAACTATTTCACAATTAGGGAAATACATTTTATTATTATTTTTTTTATTAAAAATCACCAAACTAAAATGAATGAAGCTTTTTAAATGGTCTAGCATTCTTTGAGATACACTGAACCATTATTTATTGATTGATTTATTTTACTTACAGTTTGAATCACATGCTGACATAAAACAATATTTTGAATGAAAAGGAGTAGTTGGAAGAAAAAAAACCTCTTCTCTCAAAAGTCAATTCACTGCCATCAGCAGTGAATTGACTATATGGACATCAACCGTCCATATAGATACGGTTAGTAATATATTATTATTATTATTATTATTATTATTATTATTATTATTATTATTATTATTATTATTAATTGTGTTTCTTAAACACAAAACAGGCAATGTGTGAAAATATAAGCACAATAATATAAAAGAAATGACTTGATGCAATCTGATGTGTTTCCTTAGAAACTTTTTAATCGACTTTGAGTAATTAATTCAGCACACTGTACCGTTTTTGTAAAGTGCCTGAAGACGACATCTGTTGTAAGTTTGCACTAAATCATTAAACTATATAGCTACAATAAAAAAACATACATTATCTTTGTAATGATCCAGCACACTACTGAATCAGTATGCTTGATTATACCTTGATAGAATATTATATTTTAACCATTAAATATCTATGCTTTCACACATTTAGGAAACATTAAGGATTACCAGTTTAAAATACTGTAACTATATAAATCCATGCCTGCAAGTTTACACAAATGTACTTATATTTAAATTCAAAGTCTTAAGTTGCTGATGAAAACATCTCAGACTGGATGACATTGTGTGTCCTTCTGATCCTGCAGATCTTTCCCTAAAACCCGACACACACAGTGTGTGTCCACTGTACGCCGCCACTGAACACGTCTCAGTTCTGAAACCGGTTCTGGCTCGGGCCGTTTGCCTCAGAACCGTTTCCATGCATGCCAGCATTAGAACCATCATTTTCGCTGGTTTTTACTCATTTTTAAATAACATTTCTGCTGTTATTTCACATCTGTTTTTCTGCTCTGCACTGATATCCTGTTTAGTAAACAGCCTGTTGTGTTTTTTATTGGTCGACACACATGTGCATTTTGCACATGTAAAATGTCATCCTACTCGGTTTCACATCTCCGTGATCGTGAGTAAGATATTTCTATGTCTGATAACTGTATTCTTTATGTTATAATCTTGTACATTACATTACTATTATTGTGTTAATTGTTTATATATATATATATATATATATATATATATATATATATATATATATATATATATATATATATATATATATATATATATATATATATATATGATATAAATTTACCACCTTTTTGATATTTTGTGTGAACCTTCATATCTTGATTTTGCTGTTACACCTGAATTTCTAAACTGTTGAATAAAAAAGGATATTTCTGTTCTATTTTACAAATTTTTTTTAACATAAAATTTTAACATATTTAAGATTTTGTTTGACATATTTATTAGGATTGTGTTTGCAATTTTACTTGATGTGTGTGAAGTGAAAAGCCTTAGAAAAACCAAATGTATTTCCTTTTATTATCATATGTCTTGTGCCTGTCCAGTTACTAATGAGTAAAGACCTCTAGTACCTCAAAAACTTTATTTTTAATAGTATTTTTGCCAGTCTTTTCTATCTGCTCTATTTACCAAACATCAATAAGCTGTTTGTGACGGCATATCAAGCCTTTAAAGATTTATAGCTTCAAACATACTTTTTCTCGTCGTATCGCGTCTCAAAATCCTGTGAATGACGTGGCAGAGAAAGTGCTGGATTGACTTGTGTGTTTTTTTTTTTGCTATATAAAGGATTAAGTAAAGTTGTGCTTTTCAGTCAATATCGCCCAGAATGACAAAAAGCTATAGTCCCCTTCAGAGCTGTGTAACCCCTGGCAGATTTTACATATACTCATTGTTTATCTTAACAGAAAGAACAATAAATATACGGTAACATAATCACAGCTGTAATAGTCAGAACATTATTTTATCTGCAGGAGCAGTAATTGTTGCTTTCACTTATATCATGAGATAAATTTGTTTTATGTCTTTTTATATTTTTACTTGAGGTTTATACCATGGAAGTCTCAACTATCACGCATCACATTATTATATTTTAATAAACACCCATCCTACTTTACGTATAATATTCTTACATGGATTTTAACTATATTTATCATTTTATTCCAAACGTTAAACAGAAAAAAAGTCTATGTCATCTTGTGTTTGCCCAGATGGTAGTGCAGCTCCATCCATTCAGTCACACTGATTTAAACTCTGCTCTTTAAATGACCTAATGCACGTTTAAAGAGTGTAAAACAGATATTTTTTGGAGAGCATATGCATGATGAATCCTGCTGATCCTCTTAAAATCTGTGTGCCTAACAAATACTGAGAACACACACAGCTCAGCTGCAAGGGCTTTCCTTCTTTTCTTTGTGTTCCTCTTAGAAAGTCACTCTGAGCAGGTTTTCCCAGGATCGTTTACATGACGTGAACTGTACGCCTGCAGTGGGAGGAGAGGACAGTTGCTTTGGAGCCGAGGCCCCAAAAAGAGGTCAGATTGGGTAACTGAGCTGCTGTAGCGATGGGCAGGAGACCAGGAGACAAAAAACGGCCTCGCAAAATCCTCAACTCGATTTCTCATTTAGAGGAAAACCTTGAAGCTGATCATTTTCAGTTTGATTTAAACTTCTTTTTTTTTTTAGCATGGTTATGGATTGTGTTCAGGATTCCACAGACCTGATGATCACATATGAAAGGAAAGGTTAAAGGTGACCGTTGAATTGGTGCTGTGAACCTCAAACCAAGAGAGGGAAATACTGCACAGACCATAAGACACACAAAGAAACAATTATATCAGGATTTAGGTCATTTATAGACATCATGTGTATAATTATTTTGTTTTCTCTTTTAGAAAATCGTTGGTTTAATTTATTTTATGTTGAGTCTAAAGATCAATAAAAAACGTTTTGTTCACAGAAAACTTCAAATGATTCTTGGTCAGGCTTTTGGTTTAATGCCTTACAAATATATGAAATCCTGATAAACTGACGTTTTCACATCAGGAGGAAATATTTCTATTCTATCTAATACTTCTGTCAAATCACCTATATCTTTATTTATAAATTTGGATTTCTAGTGATTTTATATTTCTGAAACTTACAAAATAAGATGTTGATGAGTCCAAAATGTAAATTAAATTAACATAAATACATTTTCTAAATACAGTATCACTATTAAAAATACTATTATTATTGTTGTTGTTGTTGTTTTTTTTTTCACTGTTGAAAAGTGAAATAAATAAATGTCACATTTTACTTAACTTCGAATTTCAACTTAAGCTACAAGGGTCATGGGATATTAATCAGATGCAGAATTATTCATGTTTATGGGTTTTTTTCCCACTACATACCCAGGACTTCCGTCTCTTTCATAACTTTTGCAAATTGACCAGTTCTAGTGTTTATTTAGGCCAGAAAACATGACATGCTCAATATGTTGGTTCAAATTTGACTAAAACAACGTGAAGGAATTGGTTGATTTCGGTGAGCCCCTCTGATCGCCCCGAAGATTAGAATAGATGTATTTATAAACACCTACAGTTTTACTTTTCATTGTTCGATCTAATTTCGAAGGGGGGAAACAAAACGTCTTTTGATGATTATTCAGCTGAATTTCCTGGAGGGTGTAGCCTAGTTATTATATAAGGCACATCCATAAACATGCCAGGCTACTGGCTCTTCATGGGACTGTGGAAGAACTAGACAGAAAAATAATAATAAAAATAAAAATCACAATATTCATGTTTTCAATTTTTTTTTTGTCGGCGTTAATTTAAATCGAATGAAGGCAGCCGGCCACACCAATCAGCGGGTAGAAGATGACGGACGGGATGATGATAGAGGAATATGAGGCCCGCTGCGGGAGACCGCAACCCCGGTGTGGAGAACTTCTACCCGCCTTAATGCTCCTTAAACGCGGCGCTGTGGCCGACCTGTGTGTGGATCCAATTACTGGGCTCCACTGCGGCCTGCTGTCATGGTATACAGCCTGGAGACCCGCTAGCCTTTTGTTTGTTCATTTACTCTACCACCATTATTATTATTAAAATAATAATAATTATTATTATCCTGTCCTATCCATGGCATCATGCTTAATGTCAACATTTTATAGGGTGGTCTTTATACAGCGCAAAATAATAATAATAATAATAATAATAATAATAATAATAATAATAATAATAATAATAATAATAATAATAATAATAATAATAATCACTATTATTATTGTTTTAATATATCGTATATTTAATTTATTATTTATAAATTTTTACCCACTACGTCTGTAAGAATCCTATTTTTACTTTTCAATGTTCAATCCAATGTTATGTTTATAAGGAAGAATTTAGTTTTCTAATAAATGTGTGCGCGCGTGTGTGTGTGTGTGTGTGTGTGTGTGTATGTAAAAATGTTGATAAAGACAGTCAGACCACACTCAGGACTTACCAGTGTCTTCCAGCCTCGTGTGTCCCAGCGCGCCGCCGTGGCCGCCGTGCTGGTAGGGCAGGTAAGTCCCGGGATGATGCGAGCTCACCGGAGCGTGGTACGGCGGGTAGCCCAGCGAGCGGCCATACGAGGATGCTCCGGCCGCGAAGGGCCCGTCGTGCTGACCGTGGCCCCCGACAGCGTGCAGGCTGTGGACCGGGTAATGGTTGTGGGCCAGGCCCGAGGGGGGCTGCTGGTGTCCCGGGTAGCCGTGGCCGCCGAACTCCAAAAACGCCGACTTTGAAGGATCAGCCGAGACTAACGCGTCCGATATAGAGCTCATAGTCATCGCTGATGTGAGGGGCTGTGTTGCGGTGCGAAAAAAAGAAAGGTAGAAAGAAAAAAAGAGCTACCTCCAGGCGGGAGGCATCATAAACAGCCCACCGACGCTCGGATGTTCAGCAGAGTTTCATCAGCACGAACTGTTTAACGACGAGCCGAGCTGCTGAGGGAAGGAGGCGGTTACAGCTGCGGCTTTGAGCGGCTCCGTCTTCCGCTACATCCCAGCTGAAGGCTTCTGTAACCTTCTGCGTGAAAAAGCCATTACGTCCAGTCAAGTAGAGTCATGCAAGTGAAAGCTGGATCAAAACAACCAGCAGCAGCAGCAGGCAGTCAGACGAGGAGCTCCCAGCAATCCTTCTCAAGTTTCCTTCTACTGGTGAAAAAAAAAAATAAAAAAAAAAAATAAATCAACTTTTACTGCACTGACGTTCGTTTCGTCCGGTGTTGTAAACAGGACTGAAGCCGCGCGGAGGACTGGCGCGTGGGATCCTCTTCTTCATCACAGCCTAGTCCGTCACACATACACACACTCGCTCGCGCGTATGCTTACACACATATATTCCTTCTCCACGCGCAGAGATGCACTGCACTGATTGGCTGCAGCGCGTCACCGGAGCGAACAAATCACACGCAGCACCAAACCGGCGGGATGCGGCGCTGAGACGCGCTGATTGTCGACTAAATTATTTCAGGGATCAGTGCTGCACAATCGACAACACATTGACTGAGGTAATAAATAAATAAGTAGGTAAATAAATACATTCGGCGCATTAAAACCGACGGTTTTTATTTTATTTTTCTTTCTGTTCAGCATATTTTGGGATATTTCTTCTCTCGAATTTTTGTATTTTAAAGATTTAAAAAAATAGTAGTAAAAGGAGATAAAGAATCTGATCAAAGCCTAAAGAGAATGTGAAAATATTTACTAAGAGATCAGACTCCATGACTTAGCACATTTATTTTCTATGTGTTTTGAATCAGAGCAAAATAAAACCTGCTCGTTATGCAATGAGGCTATATGTAATAGCGCACACATGTTAAGCGAGTCGCCTATGGTTCTGCAACAAACATCGATGCTCTATAGAGAAACTCAAAGTTTGGATTTTTTCTTCTTTTTTTCCAATTGAAAGCTCGAACTCTGTAATTTCTCTGAAGTCACAGAGGAATCCCTGGACTGTAGGCCTTTTCTAAAATTCAGCTTTAAATAAAAGAAGAAAATAAATAAATAAATAAATCTAAACCTCCCTTTGCATTATTCTGAAGTGCATGCAGATTTCCACAAATTATTTAGGTAATTTCTCAAATTGACCATAAATGTATCCAGCTTCTAATCCTGTGTTTCTTTTAGGTTTAAATCAAATTCACCAGCAGCTTCTTTCCAATAACGGAGCAGCAGTAACAGGCCACCAGGGCCCATTATGGAGCCCTGAGAGCAAACAACTGGCATTTAGCTAATTAAAAGTAGAGCAGCAATCTGTCAAACAGCTGAAGGGCACATAAATAAATAAGTAACTAAATTCAAACCGATGGTTAAACATATATTTACATATTTACATAACTATTTAGTTCCAGCAGAGTATGCTATCTGAAAATGCATAAAGAAATTTTGTTCCCAGTTTTCTTCTTAACAGTTATGGTCCATTTAGGGCCTTTGTGTAGTGAAGAAACACTAATAAAACCTTTAAATTGAAATGAAAAGTTTTTTTAATAACCTAAAATCATCCATTTTGTAACATAAAAAATAAGAAATGTTTTTCTTCTCAGCCCTCACTTTGACCCTCTGTTACCATGCTTGGGATCATTTTAGCAGGAAAAGCTAAAAATAAATGAAACAGAACCAAGTGTTGGTCACCGTTCTGAGCATCTGAGACAAAAGACTTATCTGGAGATTATGAACAAATGCTTCAATAAAAGAAAATTCAAGCCTACAAACGACCAAATAAAAGTATTTTCTTCAGAACTGTTTGTACTTCCAAGAAAAAGAAAAAAAAGAGCATCCCAACATAAAATGGCAAAACGCAAACTTTAAAAAATGCAAATGGATAAGAGAGAAATATGCAGTGGGAGACAGTTGAAGTCCTTTAGTTCTGCTGAACAATGTGAAGTCCTGACCAGTCACAACTTTGCTCTTGAGTAAAATAACAAATGTCTGTGTTTTTGCAGAATGTGTGAAGGCCTAGAGAAATCCGAGAGAGACAAGAAAACTCAAGGAGGTGATGTTAGTGATAAAAAAAAAAATAAAAAAAAGATTATTTAAAATAGCTGTTGATTTCCACTCAGAAACATGCAGTTCTGGAAACAAACATCTAGACACAGACAGTTAAAAAAATGTCTTGCATCGTTTTAGAAGTAAAGTTTTTCCAGGAAGTTGAAATCACAGTAATGTTCGGAGACACAGTTTGTTTTTGACAATTCAGACAAAATTCCACTGAAAGGCCTTGAATTCAGGGGTATTAGAGTAAAGGGGGAGAGATTTTTATACAGTCGCATTCCACACTTTCAGATCTTATTACCAGCAGCACTGCATTTTCTCCTTTCAACACCTCTGACCAGTTAACTTCAACTTGTTTGCTTTTACATAAATATATATTCTGCAACATTTTATTTCTAATGTGTTTTTCTTCACCATTTAAATTGAAATTATAATTTTAATTTTAGCCTCTTTTTTTACTTGCATCCCTTCACTGTTTTAGAAGAATTTTTCTTCTTCTACTTTTTCAGTTGGTTTTTAAAGCAACATATCTTGTGAAGTTAATGAAAGCAGCTAAGCTTATTTATTATATCTAATTTAATAGGTTTTGTAATCAAATCCTAATTTTTTTCTTACATAAATGAGAAAAAATGACCATTAAATGTAGTACTGTAAGAAAGAAATGTTCAAACAACAGTCATATTTAAAGCAAATACTGTAATTCTCCTGACAGACAGAAGAACTTAGATACTGTTATTGTTTTTTGAGTTGTTTTGCGATAGACATTTTATGTATTCATTTTGCAACACATTTGCATATTTTATTAAAAATACTGTACTCACATCAAAATATCTTAAGCTATTAAGAACAGATTCCATTGGGGTTGATATTTATGTACAGTACTGCTGATCTGACCCAAAACAGTCTGAGAGAAAATCCTGTTAGTTTGTTCTGGATGTTTCAGAGCAAACAGACTTGAAAACTTAAACATATAACCAAGATCAAAGGAAAATGAAAAAAAAAAACATATTTATCTGAGAGATTCCAGTTTGTACATAAATGACCCCATGTCATTTAATGATGGTGTTCCACAGGGACCTGTACTTGGACTGTTGCCATTTTAAAGGATTCTCAGTCAATTTATCAACATTAAGTTAAAGGATGACATGTTGTCATAAAGCTCTGGACAGCCTGCAGTCGTCTCATTTCAAAATCAGATAACATCAGGACTTCCTTTTTTACCAAGCTGCGTTCAAGATTTGTCTCCCAGTCGCTCTGGATCAAATAATAATCAGTGATTATTATCTTATAAATCATAAACTGAACATTTCTCCGTGTTCCTTTTCTTCATTCTAATTATCAGATCTATCTGTCTGATGACTGGAAATCTCTTGAAGACTCAAATTTCTTCAGCAGAGCTGAACATTACTGCCGGCAGTGAAAACATTTCTCTCCTGTGGCTTCTTACGAGATTTTGAGCAGATTTAAAAGTTCCTGTTAAATATGGAGGGCATGTTAGCTGAGTTACATGAAAATGTCTTTATTTCACTTTGATTCCAAGAAGTCATCAGAGGAAACGTCAGCTTGTTGTTCCTGTAGATCACAGCGTCGATAACCACACAGGTCACCAGAATCCTCTCTCTGTTTGACTCACAAAGTTTACGGCCATGTCATCAAAACTATTATTTAAAAAAATATAAATATTTTTTTGCTGTTTGGTATAATTAACTTGTCAAGACATTCACACCCCTTGAATTTTTTCACATTATGCCCACAAACTTGACATTTTTTTATTTTCAACACCCAAACGCAGGACAATACTGAGGTAAAAGAAAAACACAATGTTTCAAGAAATATTTTTACAGATAAAAATCTGAAATGTTTGATAACTAGCTTTAAACAAATAGCTGTAATGTAACGTAAGCACAGAAGAAGAATATACAAACGTTCGCTCATCATGTTTCACTTCAGATTTTTTTCACTGTTCTGAACTATTTAATGTTGCTCTGTCACATAAAATTCCAATAAAATATATTGTAAGTGTGGTTGTAATGTACTAAATGCAGAAAAACTTCCACTTATTAATTTTGTAAAGAAATATGTGTCTCTTTTTTGGATCAATTGTAATTTTGTCTGCTTTTATTATTTATTATGAAAATCCTTTTCTGATCCACATACTTGAGTTTTATTTCTTTTATTTTTAAATTATAAATTGTTTGTTTGCCAATATTATTTTCACTGTTTCAAGTAGATTGAAGCAGGACCAGTATGTAACTTTCATAAAAAAATAAATCTGTTTTTTTCTTTTTTCCATATTTGTAAAGCCATGACTATGTTGTGTCAATAACATGACACAGATAATCTGCGGAAAAGTTGAACTCTTTTGCCTTCTCCTAGTGCTCCCAGTACTAAGTGAAGAAACACACCAATCAGAGTCAGGAGGAGGGTCTTAGTGCTGTCAATCATCCTTGTGTACTCACAGCTCAGTGTGCTAATGGTGAAGAAACAGCTTACAGTTGCAGGAAAACTGTTTGTCCATCATTGTTGGTGGCCATGCTGACTGGTCTTAGGATTCATGACGGGCTCAGAGGTATGAGTGGCGCATGCACGAGGATGATAAACAGCGCTAATACCCTCCTCCTGACTCTCATTGGTTGTGGATTTCTGCAGTTAACACCAGGAGAAAGCAGAGGAGCTCCATTCTTTCAGATTATTTGTCTCATACTCTCACCACATAGTAACAGTTTTGAGAAATATGTGAAAAAAAAAATCACAACAGTTCCATACTGCAGCTTTAAACCGCCTGTCCTATAGTTGGTATTTAATGCATAATTCGGTTTCATAAAAGATTAATAAAAGATTAAACCAAACATTGATTAAGCTTGCTATAAAATGCATTAAAAATATTTAATTGGTAAAAAAAAAAGATAATTTGAAGAACACAGAGGTAGTTTTTTGTCCTGAACGACAAAGCAAATTTATGACTGTAACTGGAAAATAACAGTTGCTGTGTGGAGCCTGAAGGCACCGCCGACAAAAGGAGCAACACAAATGGAGGAGAGCGAGCAGGTCTGACACACTGTGCAGTGTTACGGCATGTTTCTCCTGCTTTCTTCTCCAGCTTCTAGATCCAGCTTATTATACCAACATGCTGATGTGTGGAGACTTATTACACATCCCAGCAGACTCCCCAGCTTTTATCCGATGCCAGCGTCCCTCCTCCCTCCCTTCACCTCGAGGTGCGCTGGGTGAAACCCTGCCTTCTGTACCACCGCTGTTATTTACTGCTGATTTTCTACTTGGTCTTTTCTTTTCTCTTCTTTTTTGGGGGGGAAATTTTTTTCAAAGTGAGAGCCAGAGACAGCCAGTGTGAGTGCAAATTATACGTCTCTTGAAACTAAATTGTGCGAGTCTATTAGCCAATACTGCAGCTCCAGATCCAAGTTTAAAAAGACTCTAAGCATAAAAAATAAATAAATAAATCATTCCTCTCAAATGCTTTTTTTCTTCTTCTTGTGGTTGAAGCAGTTACATCGCAGGAAGAGCAGTCTATGCTTTGATATCTGCAACCCTTACTTGTCGCCCTGAAGGCAGGTCATTTGTCATCTGCTGTCAGTCTGAGGAGATGAGATACTGTGGAGCAGCTGAAGGTCAGTTTACACCTTTAGGAAAAGATAGTGCAGAAAAACGGTAATCTGGAGAAACTGCCCTCCTAATGTGTGGATATGTTGATGCTAAAACAGAAAGGTGCTTAAAAAAAACAATAAATCTTGTTAGGTTTTATCAGCCTCCAGCCATAAAGCTCTGTATATTTTAGGATTTTATGTGACAGACCGACATAAAGTAGAGCTCAATTATAAAGTGCAATGAAAATTGCAGGTTTCTAAGTGCAGCTTTTTCGTATTGAAATCCAGAAAGCTTGTTGTACTTTTCCATTCACTCGTCTCCCACTCTGGTACCCCTAAATAAAATCTAATGCCACCAATTGGCCTCGATTGGAACTGAAGGGAAGCAGTTACCTCTGGGGGAGCTGCAGAAATCCACAGCTCACGTGAGGGAATCGGAATCTGTTGACAGGAGAGATATTAGTCTATTTATGCATCAAGTTTTCAAGTCCAGTTTTCAGTCACAAGTTAAGAAGGAAGAAGGTGTTCAGGTCAGATGAGACCAAAACTGAACTTTTTGGCTTGCAGACAAAATATTATGTGCACTAGAAAACTGACAGTGAATTACTTAAAGAAAAAAGACATTTACCAAAACATGATGGTGGCAGCATCATGCCATGGGGATAACTAGAGACATGGAAGCTGGAAAAGAAAACCTGCTGACTTCACATTTCAGCCGGACAATGACTATACATGCACTTCACAATTATACACTACTTTTTAGTTGTAGAATAACAAAATGCAAAAAAATAAAAAAAATAAAAATAAATAAATAAAAAAGAGTTTTCTTGTGCAAAAGAGATTAAATGTGTGATGTTGTAGCCTTAAACGTGTCAGAGAAGACCTGACCCGTCTGGTCATAGTGTTCTCGGATACTGATTGGGGTAAAGTTCCAAGTATAGATGAAACTACCATGGCTGTAGTTGTCATGCCAGGCCACTGGGTGGCACTGTGATTTTAGCATGTCGTCAAAAGGCGCATTCGCTTTTTGACCTTTAACTTCCTCCCAACTCAGAAAACAGTAATGCGTCACAAACGATGTTCTCATGTAGCAAAGTAGCACAACGCAGTACAATGATATCCGCCAGAGGTTTTCTTGTTATCTACGTACGCTAGCGTAGAACAAATCATGCAGCCTCGCACTCTGCATCTTGCAGGTGCATGTACTCATACACCTTCACATGTACCTGAAATGTTTTCCTGGTCCCATAAAGCGCCGCTGTCATTGACTCTGGTAAGGGTCTCTGCATCGCAACAAAACATGGAGTGGATGTCCTCTGTGACATAATCATCGGTGCTATTCTTTCACACAATCTGTTTGAATGGCTCAGTGAGAATCACGTGCACAACAGAGACTGACAGGAAAAAAAAATCACATGTAAAAACCCAAGTGCTGCACCTCTCCTGCCCCGTGAGGTGAGGTCAACGCTGCCTGTGCGCCTTCGCTGCTAAGACTGTAATTATGGCGTGCAGAACAAAGACGAGCCCTGCAGCAGCCAGAGAGCGGAGGGATGTGCTGCCGCGTCTATTCACACTGCAGTTAATAACAATACTCCTCGACGTGCTGCAGACAGCGTGGCGTCAACCCGCCCACGTGTGTCTCCTTCGATATGTTTGTGTATGAGAAGCTGACTGGAGGGAGGGAGCAGGGCGTGTGTGAGAGAGAGACAGGCTGAGATGGCTTTACGTAGGGAAAGTTGGAGGGTGAGTCAAAGTCTTAGTTGACCTCAACAAAGGTTACAGTTTGGCCTGTTGAGCTCAGGTTCCTCCTCGAAACAAGGCATTTCCTAAAATAAAGGGGACATGACATGGCTGGTGTGATAACCCTGGGTGTACCCATGCTGTGTTTAGACATGCATCAGATTAGGAATTCTTCCCTTTTGTCGAGTGAAAGGTTTTCGTCATTTATTTAGCTCCATCTATCATACTACCAAATCAGACCAGCTTCCCTGTTCCTGCTAAAGAAAGCCCAGATTATGATTCTGCCTCCGCGTGTTTCGTGGTTTAGAGGTTTAGTTTTCCTCCACGCACCACCTGTTGGTGTCAAACTGCAAACAGAATTTCTTTTAATTTTCTTACAACAATGACTTTCTTCTTTCTGCTATACTCTAAATCTCATATTTAGAGTATAGCATTTCTGCTTGTGCTGTCAAGAGGTTTTATTTAATATTTGCAGCTCCTCCAGAGGGGGCTGATGCTCTGATCTTCAGATTGCTGCCATTGGCTTAGTAGTTTTGCTGCTGTGACATGTCTGGCTTGGTCACACTTCTGCAGCAGGTGTTCCCCAAGGCTCAATACTGAGAACTTTCTTTTTTGCCAGGTACTCTCCAGATAAAAAAAAAATTAAGATAAGTTGAAAAATGGCAAGAATTTACATTTTGTATTGTAGAGCTTCTAGATGAAAAAAGAAGAAATGGGAGTGAAACAAACAAACAAACAAAAAAAACTGAGTAACCATTTTATTGGAAACAATGACTAAATTGAAATAGGCTTACAGTGCACTGTATGTATTGCATGTGGTGCATATTATCAAATGCTTGAGTCTAATCCAGAGCCAACCATCAAGCAAATAATTCTGGCCCAATCTGGCCCCAAATGTCTGGTCGGGTTCACAACAGGCTTCATTGTTCCATGGTAGGAAACCCCTCAGCCCACAAGGCCAGGATGGCGCCCAATTTACTGAGCTGTGTAGTAAACTTCTCAAGTGGAATCCTTGTCATACTAGTAATGTCAAAGTTAAATTTTTTGTCATCAGAGTATAAAACTTTCTTCCACCTTTCAAGGTCCCATGATTGTTGCTTTCGTCCAAAATCCAAACGGGCAATTTTGTGCCGTTGTAGGAGACGAGGCCTCAGAAGACATTTTTTCTTCTTAAAACTAGAGATGCATAATATGATCAGCATGGTATCGGTATCAGCAGATATTAGCTGTAAAATGTAAGGTTGGACATTGGCTATTCCATCAAAATAACTCACCGATATAAAAGGCTTTGTTTTTAGATGACAAACCAGTGCCAATAATGGCTGCAGCACAGCAGTCATGACGACACGTGCCCCAAACTAATCTGATCACCGCGGGAGAGCAGGACCAGGTGAAAATGTCAGCGGTATGGAAGTTTTTTAAAGTGTCAGAAACTGATAACAGATCCGCTCAGTGATGAGAGAAGGAGCGACAACGAAGTCCTACAACACTTTATACCTCATTAACCATCTCGAAATCCACCATTCTGACCACTACGATGAGTCCATGGTGGCCAAAAAGGAAAGCAAGAGAGCAGTTAACCGTGGAGAAGAAAGAAGCCTCACCAGCAGTTCATTCTGCAAGCTTTGGATAAATATTGGCATTGTTATCAGTTATCGGCCAAATGAGTTTCAGTATATTGGCATATCAGATATCGGCCAAAAATCCAATGTTGTGCATTCCTACTTAAATGCACGACATTGCATCTCTCTGAGAGACGACATCTCTCACAGATGTCGTCTGATGGTTATAGGACTACAGGTTGCACCAGAGACGAGCTTTGGGCCGGAGATCGTCCTGTGTGCTGACAGAGAGCTGATTAGAGCCTCCGGCTTCAGGGTTGGTGAAATGTTTCGTGGAAACTGGCTGAGCTTGTGGAACGTCAATCCCAGAGCCCAGTTCTCAGCGTCGTTGGATAATTGTGTTTTTAGTTTAAAAACTGGTTTTTGTTTAGGAACACTGAATCATGAACTCTGCCAAATCTAATTTTGCAGGTAAAATACCCACCGAGAGTTTTGTCAAGCTGCAACTTGCTCAAAAAGATTTAACCAAATATCGGTGAGCATGGATGCAAAATTTTTAGCAGGTATGTATATTTTTCACACAATGCACATATCAGAGAAAATTAGATTAAAACTTGCACATGTACTTTTTTATTATTGAAAATGATTGCAATTGTTTGCTGTTTAAACATGCCACCCAGGACGCAAAATTGTAAAAAAAAACAAACAAAAAAAACCCCACACACACACACCCACACACACTCGAGTGTCAAAACAAATTAATGCCATTCATGCCCAGATTAGTTTATTTAAACTTCAGATCAAATCTGAAGCTCATGGAGATTTTTACCTTCCCAAAGGTTGCACAACCAGCCCTCCTGTCTGGACGTCATTTCATGAGAAGATTGCCAACTGTCTGGGCCGACAATGTCAAACCAGCAACCTGCCAGAATATTGGATTTATCATTGCTTTGGCTCACTGTAACCCTTAGTTACTGAAGTACATTTGATTGCCATTTCCTGGTTGTTACTTACACTTTCAGTTAGAATCAGCAAGAGTCGTCCACTAAGGAGATTTGTTCTCCTCTTTGGCTTTTGGCTTTTACTTTATATACTGATGTCCCATTTTATTGTGGAAAGTGGAACATGTCTGTTATAATTCCAAATGAAATTTTATTGATCTAATTTTATAACTTTGAAGAGCACCAGATTATGTTACTACAGCCTAGTGGGTAAAAGTTGGAACTTAAAAAGCCCTTCCTTTTATTTTTGACGATTGCATGTGCAAGAGTGTTTCTTAGCAACGGTTGCAAACAGTTCCTTCTCTGAAGTGGAAAATATTACGCAAATAAAAGCGTGACATGGGGAACTCTGCTGAAACGCATTAAAGTGAAGGAAAGGCAGGAGCTGTCGGGCTGAGAACCTGTTATGTTTACGTTGATGCTTGCGTCAGTGATAGTACTTATTACGCTCAGGGATCAAAGCCACAACATTACGGGCGAACATGCCCCGAGGCCAAAATGCTAACTATGTGGTAATCATGGTTGTTCAACAGGAAACCTTATTATTATTCCTTCTATATACAAGAGATTGCTTCATGCGGTGTTGACCTTGAGGAATGTGTGTACAAGCTGGTTGCTACTGGCAACGTTAAAGCTTGAACATGTTCTGATGAGCAGGAGCATGCTGCTGACATGACGGGCTTTTAATAATGACAACCTGTCGTTTTTGCCTGGGATTTATAAAGTACTTTTGAATTGAATTTGAATTGAGCTGAACTGAATTAACTGTAATGTCTGACTCAGGAAATAGCATAGAAATAGTTCTTCCCTATTTATAGTAAGGTTTAAAATAGTCAAATAGCCCAGTTTTGAGTAAGGCTTAAATGACTGGCCTGAAGAACAAATAGAAAAAAACAGAAAATTAATTGTGAAAACTATTAATATGACAGTCTTAGTTTTATTCTTTTGCTTTTAACTTTAAATTTCACTGTTTCATTTCAACAGCACATTTACTCCAGGAACTGTTTTGCCTTTTATCACATTACAGCTACAATCTTAATGACTTTTCATTGCTTTTTTTGTATGATAAACCAACAAAAAGTAGAATAATAACTGTGCATTTAAATTCAGCCCACTCTTCTCTGCTCCCCTAAATAGAGTCCATTCTAACCAATTAGCTGGGCTGCTTCAAAATCACATTTTTGCTCTTTTTTGGCAAACCAGTTTGATTTGCTGGTGTGTTTTAGATCCATCTCCTGTTATGTCATCACAGAGCATTTAAACGTTACGTTATGAACGGCTACCCATATTCTCAGTTAGCAGGAGGCAGACTCTGTGGTTCTATTGAACAGGGTGAAACATGCCAATGTCATTTTTCACATGTATCAGACGTACAAAAGAATCAAAAATAAGTTTCTCACCGACCACTGGTGACAACAAGTCAAGACATTCGTGACACTAAATGACACTAAAAGCACAACAATAAAACGAACAGGTCATCACACTAACTCTTTCTAAATGACAATTAATAAATAAAGTGGTCAGAACTTAATTAACTCAAGAAAACAATAAAAACTAAATTGAACACAGGAAATAAAATGGCAGGTAAATGTCAGATGTAAAGATGTAAAAAAAAAAGTTGAATGTTTAATAACTCATCTCACATCACAGTCAGCTGAAACACCAGAACCTGTAAATGTTTTCTCAGTTTGGGTCAGTAGGACACCATCTGGACAGAGGTCCAGAAGACAGACGTGTCCTCCAGAGGGGAAGCCACCAGAGGTCACCGCTAAAGAAGCTGCTTGTTCCCAGAATGCTTAGTACCACCATAATCACAGAAAACTGAATAGAAGAGTTTGTTTCCCAGCAACAGGGAAAAATAAAAATAAAAAAATAAAGCAGATGAGAATAATTTGATGGATTTGAAACAGAAAGTGCCATACCATTCTGATGCTGTATGATACAGCAGCCTGACCTGTAGGATCCAGGGTCATGACCACCCTGGGAAAATAATCTATTCTAAACAAGAATGTACTTTAAGTGCATTCTATGAAATTCAAATGTTGCATCAAAGCAGGTTACTTTGATGAATCTACCAGGAAGGTCACACTAAAATCATCTTCATATACACGAATAAGCAGAGAACGCTTAAATCAACTACACTACAGTAGAGAGCTTTTCTACTAAATACAGAAAAGCTCTGTATAGTACAATGTACTTAAGTATTATATACGCTCACCAAAATTAAACAAAAGATGCTTTAGAAACTTGTTAACTACTTCCTTTACTAAACAAACTACAAATACTAATTGCAAAGTGTTGAAGGCAGTTCAGTGACGTTGTGATGTTGTCTAAGCAGTTCAGTGAAATCTGTAATGATTCGTTTGATAGCATTTTTAAGCACAGATAGATTCATTTATCATCTGCATAACTGAGCTATGGAACCATTTTGTGGTTGTAACCTTACACACAAAAAGGTTCAAAATACATGAATACCTGTGTGAGGCAAGGACAAGGTAAGGTGATGTAAATAACTCACAGAAAGACAAAAGCATCAGACTGCGTTGTCTTCATCCTGACAGGAAGAAGAACAGGAAGTTTCGTCTCTCCTTGTTTCTCTGTTATTCTGCAGAGACAAAGTACACACATAGTGTATATGCAAATGCAAACAAACATATGCAGTCATCTTGTGGAGATGATGGATATGCTGCATGGGAAGGCTGAATTAAAAACAACTTTAATGAGAAAGCTCTAATTGTGGCCATTTGTCAGGCTGTCCACTGCTGAACTCAGATAGGAATGGGGCTGGATGAGGGAGTGAGAGTCAACAGTTTGTGTTTGTGTTGGATGAGGTTCACCCCGAGTTCCCCGCTTGGTTCCTGTAGGTCCGTCCTGGTTGGACTTCAGAAACTCTTCCTGTAATGGCAGATCAGGGTTACTGTCCCTCTCAGTTCAACAAGAAGGACTGTACCAAGTGTTCCATTGTTATAAATGATTTCTGTCTGAAATGGGATTTATATTTTTGGTGAAATTGAGCTGAAGCCAATTTCTGACTGATGTAATCACAGCCTGTAGGTTGTGCTAGGAATACATATTTGAGCTGCAGACAAAACAATCTGAAATACTCCTCAAATCATCCATATCAAAACATAAATGGGAGCTTTCTGAAATGATGTCAAACTTAAAGAATAAAATTAAATGAAGGATTTTAGTCCAGCAGATCCATCGGGTCAGCAGTCATTTTGTTCCTGATTGTTCCTCAAACTGTGCTACAGAACAAACAGCGTTCTTCTGTCTTCGTTCTTTTTCTCACTATTTTAAAAGAACATGAATGTATTTATAGGAGAATCCCTCCAACAAGACTTGGTCTCATCTTGTGTGATTGTAAGATGCTCTTGATCCCAGAATGGACCCTCATTAGAGTCTGCAGTGTGTAAACAGAGCAACGCGGTGATATTACTGCTCCCACTGGACAGAACAAAGCAACAATAAACTGTGGAAGTCCTGCTGCTGCATTTCAGTTATGTACATTTGGGCTGTTATTACAATTGCAATATTATTTATGGAACAGAGTCAGCATGTGTTCTGCCAGCTGAATAAGACGGATGCTCCGTATCCCTGACCCACAACATGCCAGCAGCAGCATCACTAAGCAGAAAACGGCAGGTCAGGTACAATTTAAGGACAATCAGTTCATGCGTTAATGGAGCTAGCAACACTAAATGGTTCATTTTTACCATAATGCCCAGCAACGGTGGCTCATGATGTTCAAAACAGCGTATGCTTCCTGTCATTGGTTCCAATCGATGCGGGTCTGTATTCACACCAGAAGTGAACTGTATAAAAATTTTAGATCCGAACGAAGACCACCTAAAGGTTCAATCAATCAATCAATCAATCAATCAATCAATCAATCAATCAATCAATCAATCAATCAATCAATCAAGTTTATTTTATTGCACATTTCAGCAACAAGGCTGTTCAAAGTGATTAACATCATGAAAACATAAAAAAACATCTTAAAAACATCACATTTGGCAGTTGTGAAAACTAGAAACAGTCAATGCATTTTGCCAAATGTTATTTAAATCATCGATACACATCAAATATGTTGGTCAGTCTTTCATTTATTATGGTTCAAAAGCAACTCTATAAACAGGTGGGGTTTTAGTCTTGATTTAAAGGAACTCAGTGTTTCAGCTGTTTTGCAGTTTTGTGGAAGTTTGTTTCAGATTTGAGGTACATAGAAGCTGAATGTATCTGGTCTGAATGTCTGCATGGTCCATTCTGCATAAAACATAACAGAGCAAACATAGCAAGTGTGAATAAACCCTCTGAGTGCCTGGTATCAGGAATTATTTGAAAGAGAAACAGATCTTGAACAGGAAACTTGTAAGGGTTGGCAACTGAACATGGGTATTGTGGGTACTAAAAATGGGTATATTCAGTACCTCTAGATGTGTTCCTGGTTCAATACACCTGAATCAAATGACTTCATATGCAGCCCTGCTAACGGCCTCATCATTTGACTGGGTCTAAAAGTTCCCAGACACCGGCCCAAGAGGACTGGAGAACCCTGTTCTACGGGCTCAAATCAAAACATAAATTACTGACCAGATACCAAACGACAGTCATGGTTCATCTACAACTCAAGAAGACCTTAACTTGCACACTTTGGAAAGAGAAAAGCTCAGGATGATCAAAAGAGAAGCATGTGAAACAAAACACAACAGCACTGATCAGAGGCTGTTGTGGCCTTGAGTTCCTTAAAACGTCTACAGTGCAGCTTTGACTTTTCTCCCTGGGCAGTTTCAGATCGTCCGTCCACACCTTGAAATGTGACCAATATGCCTCACATGATGGCCTTGGAAACATTCTTGGACTGACAACAACCCAAATAACTCTCAGGGTGGATGGGTGTGGCCCTGTGACCTTTAGACGTTATAGACAGTCAGTCTTTGTTTATTTGGCTCAAAAAACACATAGCATGGGAAGTACCTAGTTTTAATCGTAAAGTGCCAATGTTGTAAAGTATCCTGTGGTTAAAAGAATGTTGAACAGTTGGTTCTGCATTTCACAACAATGCAAAGAAGTTCTGACACACCTCCATACGACACTGACACCAATGACTAACACGCCTCATGATGTTCAAGGGGAGTTATTATGTAAAATTGACTTGTTGCCTTGATACTTTCATGCTTTTGAGAAATTCTTTAATCTCCCATGGCAACCATTCAGCTGTGCAAAACGCCTGGGTGGAACTAGCCCCGCCTTCAAGGATGAAGCTCCTCCTCAGAGCTGCAGTTTCCAGGCTTCTGCCTCACAGAGCAGCCCTCCCCACGGCTCCTTCAGACTAGCCAGCAGCACGTAGCAAACACCTGGTGGAACTGTTGAGCTCATGATAGCAAGGCATTAAATCAGGAAGTAAAAAAGTCACATTTGATATTTATCTACTAAAAAATGCTGTTAGAGAGACAATTACTCTGAGCAATAAAAATGCAAAACACATTCAATAAAAATTGTGCTACAGTCCATCCATCCATTTCAGTTCTTCCATGACGATTATTAGATTATTACTTTGGGATCCCAAGGCATTCCCAGGCCACAAGTGATTCATTGTACCTCCTGTATATTTCACTGCACTTCTCCTGCCAGTGGTTTGTGGCCAGAAAACCACCTTCACTGACAACAAGCAGCCTCCAGATGATGTTCTTCAACCTTTTCCCAAGACAGAACCCCAGTCAGCCTGTGCAGGGGCCAAATTTCAGTTGCCTGAATCCAGGATTTATTTCTGTCGTGAAACCTTCAACCTTCGTAGGTCAAAGTTGGAACGTAGACAGACTGGTAAAGCAAGATGTCAGTTCAGAGACTGAAAGCAGCTTCTGCATTACATCAGACGAGCCCTCAGTCCATTTCTATCCTACATGAACAAAATCCCAAAACACCCGATGGATCAGTTTCAGCCATAGATCAACCCTCAAATCCACACAGATAAAAACCATAGGAACACTCTGGTTTTTATCTCTCTGGCGCAGAGAGATAGCACATTCAAAATGTCTGTTTCTGTTTGTGATAATCACATCAGCACAAAATAATAATCCTGCAATTATGAAACAAAATATAAGAAAAACTGCAAGCATCGAATAAATATTTCCATTTTTAGAGATCTGAGTTTTGTGGTTTTGCCTGCTGGGATTTGACTGGTGTGATTCCACCTGATAAATCACTCTGGCAAAGGCTCAGCAGCAGCCTCGTCTGACTGCCACATCATTCACTTATTTAGTTTTTTCACTGAAGGGTAACCAACCCGTCGTGGCCTCTGCGCACAGCGTCACCCTATAACATCATCTCAAACCTGGGATGGTGCAAACAGCCAAGAGGCGAGGTTTTATTTTCTTAGAGCTCAGAGAAAATCTGGTGTCTGGGTTGCAGCGCTGTTTGAACACCTTGATCCACATCTCACACACACTTTAAGCTCTGCTTGGGTATTTTTGCAGAAAGCATGACTAAGAATTTCCTTTCTTTGTCTCACTGTTGTACTTCCGCATCTTAGTTTTATTATCCTTGTTTAACCCTTTTGTTTTTGAAGAGCAACCCGCCGCAATGTGCTTCAGCCTGGGAAAATGATTTCAGATGCAATACGATCCATATATCCAACCTAAATCACCAACCTTCCTCACCTTATTATTATTATTTTAATTTCATGTTCTCTTTTTACACATTACAAATTTATTTTGAATGTCATGTCGGGATAATTTTGGCCTGCATTATAATTTCATCCAGTCTTAAATGGCAAGTTTTAAAGTGCCTTGCAAAAGTATTAATATCTTTTGACGTTTTTCACATGTTAAGATCACAAACATCAACGCGTTTTATTAGGATTTGATGTGACAGACCAGGGATGTCAAACTCATTTTCATTTTGGGCCAGATCAAAAATCTGAATGTTCTTAAAGGGGCGGTTGAGCAAGAATGCATTGATGAAACCAATTAAACTGTTAAAATATCAACAAGACACTGTCCCTCAAGGATTTTGTGATTGTTTTAGTGGTTTCTTTTGCAATCAAAATCACAAACTGGAAGGAGTTATTGATGTAATTTGGAGTCTAGAGGGCCACATAAAAAGCTGTGGAGGACCATGAATATGCTTCGACTTAAAGCATTCAGGGTTCTTTCCCTGCTGGAGGGTGAATCTCCACCAAAGGTTCACCCTCCTAACAGGTTTTCTTCCAGGATTAACAATAATAATAGAAAATGATGGCTGATCCAAATGAAGCATGGTAGAAAGTCATGTGGGAGAAGAATTATGAGAACAATCCCTAAAACACCTTAAAAAACTGCGAGGCAAGGGAACAAAAACGTCATTTAAAGTTCTGCAAAGGGAACAGGATGATTGCTGGCTGCATTAAGGAGTGGACAACCTTTCCTCAGTGAGAGCTTTGGAAATGCGTTGTGTGTTCCAGCATTACAGTGACCCAAAACAACTAAGGAGTGGCTCTGTGGGAAGATCGTCAAGGTCCTGGAGTGGCCCAGCCAGTCTCCAGACCAGAAACTAAGGCTGTGATCACACTGCAGCCTGAAGTGACCCGATTCTGATGGGTTTTTTTTGCCTTAATGTGACCTGCGTCTGATCTCCTCTTGACAGTCTGAACGACGCAGATCAGATTTTTCTTGAATGCAACCCAGGCCACTTGAATATCGAATGTGGGCTGAGTCTGAACATCCAGGTCGCATCCATCCAACATGAACCTCACTGATACTCGACAAATGTCACTATTGATACACGAGGGGAATCCCAAACAGCTGACACGGCGCAACCCAAAGTCCAGCGGACATCGGAGTTGATATGTGGAAACAACATTAATGTTTATTCAACATTTCGTGCAAAGAATATAAAAATGGCAAGGGGAGGAGTTGAAGCCAAATTCCTACCGCAGTTGATAAAACCGGTAGGTTTTCAGCTGTTCTTTGTTAAAGTGACATAAATAGGTTATCATTAAGTCAGGACTTTACGTTGACCCTAGCCACATGCATCACAGGTAGATTCTAATAAAGCAATGATTAATGTCTGATTTTAAAATTAGTTAGCTGGACTTGTAGCCATTATTTTGTGCCCATGTGGCTGGACAGCACACGGCACGACGAACCCGATTGAACCTTATACCTAGGATTTCTGTCAGGTTTTGAAAATGGGCCGACAGTCGGCCAACAACTAGTGTTGTGTGCGCTGGACATTACACAAAGGAAATGAGGAAGGGAGGGTCAGTGGAGAGCTTTTTTGACCCTATTTTCATTCAGTGTCATCAATAGAAAGAAAAAAAGGCGGGAAGAGACGATAAAGCCGATAATTAAAATGAGGTCAATAGGTTTAATTTATCGTTCGATTAATTGATTGATCGTTTATCGCGACAGGCCTAGTTGATCATGTGCTGACTCCAGTGACATAACTTCAAAATCATAAGACACTCCACCATTAGCATCCATGTTTACTTCCACAAACACTGAGCACTTCTTCTTCTTCTTCTTCTTCTTCTTCTTCTTCTTCTTCTTCTTCTTCTTCTTCTTCTTCTTCTTCTTCTTCTTCTTCTTCTTCTTCTTCTTCTTCTTCTTCTTTTTTATAGCAGTTGGTTTTGTGGGCCTGCTCTGAATGAGTGACGTTATTGCGCCCTCTACTGCGCATGCTGGACACTTTTCCAGATGTTTGTGGTTCACACTGGAGATCACATACAAGTCGCATATATTTGTAAGTTTGAATGTTTGTGCTAAAAAAGAAAAAAAAAATCAAATTTCACAAAGAAATCAGATTTGGGTTGCTACTGGCTGCAGCGTGAAGGTAGCATAATAGAAAATCTTTGGAGGGAATTGAAACATTTTGTTGCCTATAGCAACAGCCTCGAAACCTGAAAGATCTGGAGAAGATCTGAATGGAGGAGCGGTCCAAAGTCCCTGCTGCAGCAGCGACTGAAAATGTGGTGAAGAACAACAAGAAACTTAGAACCTCTGAATTATAAACAAAGCTTTCTATGCCAAATATTAAGTTATTTTATCAAATACTTATTTTATGTAATTATTTGTCAATCACAAAATGTGATTTTCTGGATTTTTTTTAAATTCTGTCTGTCAGTTTAGGTGTATCTACAATGAAACATACAATTGTCTTCCTTGTATGGGGACATGTGAATAAACACTAACAGGTTGACTTAACTTCCTCAAAGCTCACATCAAAAGCCTCTGCTTTGCTCTATTTACAGGTACTGGGATTCTTCCCTCTTGTTTTTACCCGTTTCATACTAACAGGAGCCATAAAGTAAAATCTCAGCCCCAGCTGCTCTGCAGAGATATGAAAAGATCTGCCAGATAAACATGAAGTGATTCAGCAGCTGAGGTTATCGTTCTGATGTATCACTGGAGGAATAAAGAGCAGCTTCATGGCTACCGTGCCTCATTAACTGGTTGTTGTTTACATCTGCACTCATTAATGTATTGGCTGACCACCCAGATGGAACGCACTCACACACAGTGAGCCACACAGAAAGATGATGTAAACACACACATGCACACACACACACACACATACACACACACACACACACACACACACACACACACACCCACACACGCACACACACACGCACACACACACACACACACACACACACACACACACACATGCATTCCTCCTCACCGCAAAGTCAGCAGACCAAAACTACACTGTAGACTGGAGAGAGATTTATATCTGCTGATTGTGTCGTAATTCTCTGTAGGAAAATTATTTTTCTGTTGTTTTTTCCTTAAAAAGAAAAAGGGAATAAAATAAAAAGTAGTTCAAAAGCTTAATTGTGGCCATCAGTTCCAGCACCTCTCCTCAATATATTAATCGTATCTCAGGCCTCTGAACTGGAATCGGTGCCATGATGTTTCTCTTTGGCTTTGCTACATATTTAACTAGTATGAACAATTCATGTTAGGAAAGGCTGAAAAATGAGCTCTCACACATAAATACCCCTCACCTGCACCACCCAGTAGCAGTTTCTAACATGGGCAGCAGCCCAGGGCAGCTTCTCGTCTAGGGTGAGCCTTGTTGTTTACATTTAGCTGCTTATGGATGACATCTTTGGTTTTCAGCAAAGTTTTTAAAATTTAAAATCTCCTAAAATTGAACTACAACACAGTACAGAAAAACTATAATCGTTAAAGGCAATGATGTTATGATGTAACATGGAGAAACAAAAAGCCATTAACTGGAAGAGCTGTTGCTTGATCTCCCATTCTGAATATTTACAAAAAAATTGTATCTTAGTTTTTAAGCTGTAAACTACATTAGCATAATAGCCTCTGAATCACTTCACATTAGATGGGAAAGTTATGTGAGCCTTCTGTAATCATTCCGTTGTGCAAGGCTAATACGTAGCAACAATTTTATGACCTAAATAGACATGTGTTAATATGAAAAGTTGGACAGATAACCAATGTTTTTACTAACAACCTTTACCAAAATCATACTGATTTTATATATTTTTCCTTGCACTTTCAACACAGTGTAAAAGCGATCACACTGCCTTCTTTCTCTGCTTCACTTAAACACCACATATACCTATGGTGCATCACAATTCCATACGTTTTTAAAATGAGAGTAAAATAAATTTTCTGAGAGCCTGTGGTGGCAAATGGAAATGTACATGATGTGACATGGTTGGTTGAAAAAGTGGAGATACAGAAACAACCAGGACTGCCCCTGGTACCACAG
The DNA here is from genome assembly GCF_051168715.1 of Poecilia mexicana. NCBI lineage: Eukaryota > Metazoa > Chordata > Actinopteri > Cyprinodontiformes > Poeciliidae > Poecilia > Poecilia mexicana. The sequence continues at coordinate 4,353,996 of NW_028263377.1, read as the reverse complement.
CTGTGGAATCCATGCACTCTGGTGACCCAGTAGCACTGGTTGATTTCACACTATGAAGACGCATCAACCTGCCTGGGATGTCAGATGCTTAAAGCTGAAAGTGAAACTCATTATATCGTTAATAATGATCTGATAGTTTCACCAAATGAAAGTCTGACTTCCTGGGGAACTCAATCAACACAGAAATGTTCTTCTCACGTCGCTGATCATTAAAAAGGAAAGTGACGCATCCCGTCAGAAAGCAGCAGAGAGTTTGCTGTTTGGAAGGTTAGCGCTTCACTCATGAAAATCAAAAAAGAAAAAGGAAAAAACTTCTACTCTGACTGAACAGAAAAACAAAATAATTAAATGTGATTTACTGAACAGAAGTTTTCTCTCTTCAAACACTTAGATGATTAAAGCTGCAGCATGTAACTTACTAAAATAAGTTTTTTTTATCTTAGTAAAAAGAAAAAATATATCTATTTTTACAATATAGAAAAAAAAGATGATTTTTTTTTACATATTTCTTAAAGCTGTCACCACGTCTTCACAGTTTAATATGAGACAGATAATTTGTGAAAAGATCAATCTCCTCCAACTCCTCCCTGAGTTTTCTGCTGTCTGAAGAAACAAAGACAGAACCAACCAATCAGGGCCCAAACGGTTGAAAAACAACTTACCGTTCCAGGAAATCCATTTATCTGCTCTTGTCGGTGGCTATGCTAACTAGCTTTAGCATTCATGGAATGCTATGATGTGGTGAATCAGCTGTAGTGTAGCAAAGAGCAAGGGGGAGGAACCAGCTACCCTTATTAACCAATCAGAACCAGCGGTTTTGTAGTTCACTGTAGTTAAACCTTTACTTGAATAATCTTGTGTCTATAAAGATGACTTCATAAATCACAGAAGCATAATTTATGTCTGTCAATTTTCAGTTTACTTGATCTAACCTGTGTGAGTATTTACTCAGCAACGACCCGTTTTAAGGGTTTCAGAGTTCATCAGGGCTTTGAATCAGCGCCGGTGAAGGTTCCTAATGATATTCTCTGGGCCTCAGATAATGGACTTGTGTCTGAACTTGTCATGTTAGATCTCGGTGCTGCGTTTGATCCAGCTCATTACAGTACTCTGTTAGAAAGGCTTAAGCATGCTGTAAGGGACATCACCAGGCTGGAATAAATCTCAATTATCTGACAGATTCCAGTTTGTTTTACGTCTGTCTGTGTTTACCATCAATCTTCTTCACAGTCCAGGGTTACTTGTGGAGTACCACAGGGCTTGGCGCCTGAGCCAGTGCTCTTTATATAAGCTTCTACTCGGTAAAATGATCAGACAGCACAGGATAAATTTCCAGCGATGCGGATGACACTCGGCTATATTTATCTAAAAATCCTAATTAATCCAATAAGTTGGGCAGACTTCAGGCGCGCCTCCAACACATAAAAAACCTGCACGACTTTAAATCATCTGCCTCCAAATCCAGACAAGACATAATTTGTCGTCTTAGAAAGAGAAACGGCTTCATCCTTCACAAACAACTTTTTGTTGACTTTTCACAGTCTGAGACATGGATCTCCAGCAGCTGTAAAAGGTCTGCCTGGTGAGCCCGTGTGTGTTTTGTGGTCGGTCTTGGCACTGAGCAGCAAGGTTGGAAAGAGCTTAGGGGCAATTCTCACACTTCATCGTCCATAAAAGAGGCTGTGGGACTTTGAAGCCTTTACCTCCCTCCTGAGGTTACACCGGGTTTTATCTGTCATTCTGCAGAGAGTTTTCCTGCCACACACTCAAACATCCTTAAGTGTAAAGAAGAAGAAAAAACAAGAGCGCAGCTTCTAATATTCCATAGTGACTAATAAAAAAACAACCTGAACAGTTCTTCCAATTAAAATGTAAATTGTAATGAGAGGAGAATTTTACAGATACAAGGCAGATATTTTATCTACTGTTTTATAGTTGAATAAATTTCTCATAAAATGGCAACCAATGAAAAAGAAGCAAGTCAAATGTAGTATTTGTTTTAGAATATATCGAAAGAGCCCAAAAAACAAAGTTAAATAAGTACTTTTTAATTGTTGTGTTTTCAGTAAAACACTACCCACCTGCTCACTTTTTTTTACATTATTTTACAATTCTTTTCTTAATACAGAAGAAAAAAACATGTATTACTTAAAATGTAGCAATACATCTGGCAGCATGTGGGTTTTAAAGTGAGAGTCTATAAGACTCAGTTCACTGCTAAATGATGCACAGAGTCCGACGTCTGCTGAAAACTGACAGAACACATAAAAATAATGTCACCATAATCAGTGTTAGGTAACAATATTCTTACAAGTTCATGTTAACTGAATCACATGATATATTTCTATAAAATGATGCCAGTTTTATTTAGACTTCTTTGCATGCTTAAAAAGAAAAGTTGTAAAGAATTGGAATGTTCTTAAAAAAAGTATTTATTTATTGTTTTGGCAAAAGTGACTTTGCCAAATAATAATAATAATAATGATAAACAGTTAAACAATTAAATAAACAAATAATAACGACCACCTCTTTTTGTCAACATGTGGTTAAGGCAAAGGAACAAGAATCAATTTCCACAAAATAATGACTTATTATTTTAGCAAGGTGACGATAGACGGCTCATTACACCAAGACACAAAATCAAATATGTTTCCTTGTCTGAACATAATCAAGAAAACTGTAGTGATTTTATTATGGACTGAAGACAACATGCCCTCATTTTGTCAGGGTTAGTTTAGTATCAGTTTGTGTGACGCAGATCATCTAACATTGAGCAACTCTGTCATCAACACAGAGACACATTATTAATATTCTGAGTTATATTATGAACAAAACAATTGTGTGTTTCTTCATCTGTGTCGGTGGGGAGAACGAGAGGCAGAGTCTGTCACAAGGCAACGCATCAATAAGACAGGCTATAAAAACATAAACCACAACACAAAACGCAGAGAAATGACTTTTATTTCTGGAAAAAAAGATCTATTCTTATTTCCTTTTTCATATATATAACTGGCATGTTGAGACCCTTTTCAGTTCTCAGTAAAAGACTCAAATCTGCTACAACAATAAATAATTTTAGTTTGAACTGAACGTAGATCATTTAAACATACATGAATTATTTCTAAATTAACAACAACTTGATCACCATTTCATTTTATTCTTGTAATTTTTTTCTTCTGCATCTAAATATGAGACTGAAACATAAGAATTAGAAGACAAAAAACACGACAGTAATAAGCTTTTAAATTGTATTATAAATATGTGATACATAAAGTTGTTCCCTGGTAACCACAGTAACAACGTGTGGCATTCGTTGGCAACGATCGTTCTAGCGTTAGGAAGACAGTTCAAGGACACAAATCTTCTTGTGCTGACACAAATATGTTTTCAACCAAAAGTATCATTAACATTAATAATTTTTCTTAAGTTGGTATCTTTGCATGAAACAGAGGAGCCTCACTGTCTTCTGCTGGACACAACAGAGAATATCTGACGTTTGACTTCATCAGCATTTTTACTTTCATTTAAAAAAATGTTGACACTAAATTTGCTCCCTAATGAATTCCACCAATTCTGTAAATGACTTTTACAAATGAACATTTCTGGTCAAACGTTTAAACGATTACGAAGGCGGATATTTATTTCCATTTGTGCTGCACAAACCTGTGGACTGGATAAGATTTCAGTATTATTCTGAAGATATTTATTCACAGCAGATTTTGATTATAACTAATTGTTTTATTATTATTATTATTATTATTATTATTATTATTATTATTATTATTATTATTATACAATTTTCTCATGTGAGTCGTAACCCAAAGCAAAAGTTTGACATTACAATAAAAACTATTAAGTAATTTAAAATCAGACCAGTCAGAACAGAATGTTCAAACACAGACACTCCATAGCAGAGACTGGGAAAATACTTCAGAAGTATCTGAGGGATATAAATGATAAAATATAAATATAAATATATTCATCTTGTTTATACTTTAAATAGAAGGCAGCTTTATTAGACACTTATCCAGCAGTCACCAGTTTTTCATAAACTAATACATTTTGTAAATACTTTAAGTGAGATAAGAAGAAAAATCCTGTTAGTGTTTGTTGAGTCACACATTTACTGTTATATTATTACTTTTTACATTAAAGCAATAAAATCACACTTGTAGCTTTTTAGTAAAATATTTCTAAAAGACCAAATGACAATAAATAAGATTAATGGACGTTTAATACTGAAGGATTTGCTCCACTGCAGCGTTTATGGATTTCACACTGAAAAAACAGAACGGAGCGTTAACTTGAAAAAAATCATTTCATCACGCAAGCTTGATTTATTTATGTGTATTTAACATGCCAACTTAACAAACGTACTATATTTACTTGGTTCAACTTAATTTGATTACTTTTAGCAAATTAGCTCTTTTTTTAATTGGATTACCACTTTTATGTTTTCAATATGTTTATAAAACTGGATACATTAATAGAATTCCTGTTGTACTCTGGATATGGAATCCAAAGGGAACATTTTGCTGCACACAGACAACATTTTGTTTAATAAATCAATTCAAATCATACACATGCTCTAACAAAATAATGTTCTAAATCATAATTTTTGCTCCCCAAAACAAATATTTTGGGTTAAAAGTTGTTCAAACCAGAGTACAGTCTGGACATTAAACATTCATCTTAGCCAAGAAACTTACTCACAGTACACTTTATTACCTGATGTATTTCATTATGGACAGTTTGTGCATTTAAATCATGTTATTATTCATTAATTCACATGAACAGACATTTTATTTTTCCAATAAATAATTTTCAATTTTATTCAGCATCTTTTGCAACTGACACTGATTCCAATCTTTTTTTTTTTTGACCATTCTTTTCTCTTTCCACCAACATGATCCTGAGATGTAGAATTATTTTCTAGTGTTTTGGGAAAAAAATAAATTGTTAGATTACAATTTATTTTAAATTGTAATTTGCTCTGAAATCACAAGGAAGAAGAAAAGCGTAAAGTAGGTTAAAAAAATAGGAACAATAGGAACAATGGAAACAACGGGAATGTTTCAAATAAAAGACAAAATGACTTTTAAATGCACTTTTCTAAAATGGGCTAAAATATTCCTTATTCAAATGTGTGCGACCACACACACACACACACACACACACGCACACACACACGCACACATGCACACGCATATATGTTATGTGTGAGTGCATGTGTGTGTGTGATTGTGCTTGTATACTGCAAAGAACCACTTTCACCATTATAACCCACAAAAAGAGGGCATTTCTGGAAAGTGGGGACATTTTCCCAATCCTTATTATTTATTTATTTATTTATTTATTTGTAGTTCAACTGCACTCTACTAGTTAGGTTTAGAGGTGATGTGTGAATTAACTTTTGCTTAAGGGTTAGGGTTAGGATTAGACAGAGTTGTCTAGTAACTATTTACATTCGTTGAATTTTATTACATTTTACTCCAGTAAGGCTTTCAATGCTTCAACAATAAATCTATTTGAGTCATTTTATTATAAAGTATTTCTGCTCTTACTTGAGCATCATTTCTGGTTTCTCTTCCCACTGAATGAACAACAAACATGTTTTAACCAAGAAATGAACACACACCTGCAGTTTTTGTTAAAGTTTCATCATTTTTTAACTGAAAGAAACTGATTTGGAAAAATGTTATTTTGCCTCATTTTTTAAATATATTTTATTGCTTATGTGAATTATTGTCAGCTTGATCCTTACAATACCAACATTTCCATTTAACTTTATATTTTGGTCAGTCTGATTATGTCATTTTTCAAATATAAAATTATTGATAATTTGATCATTAGACGTTTTTTTTACCAAATACGTTTCTACTCTTACTTGAGTAATTTCTTGGACAGACACGTTTTACTTTTATTCAAGTAAAAACATCTTAAAGTGTTGCTACTCTTACTAGAGTACAGTTTTCCTCTGTGAATAGACTAGTACTGGCTAGAGTTAGGGAAAATGTCTGAGTTCAATTTAAATGCAATTATTAAAATGAATGGAAGTCAATACGAAGTCCTCAGCAGCATAAAGATGTGTAAGTTTCTTTAATGCTCAGTCTGCAGTGTAACGCTGACAGAGCGGTGCCTGGGCTCCCAGTGGAAGCGGTGCAGGTGGTGAGCGACCGCGGCAGGGATCGCAGCGCGGCATGGGCCACAGGGCTGCTTCCAGCACAGACAGTAATAAGAACAAAGTGCAGCAGTCAGTGGGCCCCTTCAACCATTTCCAAATGTCATTCCAGGCCTGGATGTAATGAGTCTCACTGCAGAGTTGAATGGTTGATAATTGCTGAACAGGGGAAATGGTTTGTCACCATAGCTTCCTTTAGTTTCTCAATTTTATTTGTCTAGGTGTGTGTGGGTGCGTGTGTGTGTGTGTGTGTGTGGGTGTGTGTGTGTGTGTGTGTGTGTGTGTCTGCAAACATCTGTCCTCCCTGGTCCCCGAGATCTAGAACTCTGGGCCTTTTCGATCGGTGAGCAGACCGCACCGGGGTCCGGGAAGTGACCCCCAAATAACCAGACAAGAAGCAAAGAGGGAAATCAGCAGATTGTATCGACTCTCCTGCAGCTGGTCCCTACAGCTTGGAGATGTACAGTTCATTGCAAAAGTATCCACGCCCAATGAATGATTTCTTTTTTTTTTTTTTTTTTTTACTTTTTCTGTCATTAAAAACCCATTTTTCAGTGTGTATAATAATAACACTATCTTTCAATAAATATTTTTTGGAAGTTGTATATGTTTTTCCAACTGAATTAAGACTGTTTTTCTGAATCCAAAAATTACATAGAGAAATCTGACCTTCTGACTAAATCGATGACATTTTTGTGACTTTATCAGTTCATTTCTGTTAATATTTATCATCCATTAAAAGGTTTTAGGAGAAGAAAAATGCTTTCTAACAGAGTGTATTAATTAAATGTTACAAAGTTGGATTTCTGTAAATTGAATAATAAACACTGATAAGTACATGTGAATTAAACATTACCTCCTTTCTGTCCTGATGGAATCTCTCCTCCTGCTCATCACTCACTGATCCAGATTCTCAGGAAACCAACCCAGATGTGAGAACAAGTCATGCATTTTGATGCTCATGTTGCTCAAAATGGCCTGATTGAATCCAAAATCCAAGGTGATTTTTGGATTCAGCTCATCAAAATGACTCTAAAACAGTTGAAAAACCCCAAACAATGTTTTGGCTGTTGACCAGTGATATAATACTTTCATTTGCATTGCACCTTTTTAAACAACAGTTCAAAGTGCTTTACATGCGACTTCATAAATGACACAAGAAACACAGACTGTAGACCATTTCCTGTAGTACATGAGATGAAATAAAAACAATCTATGCTTATCAATTAACTGAAATCAATTAATCCCACAATTATCAAACCAGGGAGAACATAGCTGTGACCACAGAGGCATTTCCATTTATTTGCTGGCCCCTGAACGCAGCACAGGGTTAAACAGTTAAACAGCTCGCTCTGTTTAGTGGGAGCATCTGGACGTTTGGGGGCGGTAACCCTACCGGCTGATCTGATTGGCCAGACTTTCTAGCGGATTAAAGCAGGGTGATAAAACAGTAGTTTAAGCTTTAGGCATCTCACTCGGCTCTGTTGATTCCACCGTCTGAAGTTGGAAAGAACACAGAACAAGTAAAACCTATAAAGACGCGAAGCCAACGGAGACTGTGAACTGAGAGACTCATGGTGACTCTGGAGGAACTGCAGAGACGCACAACTCTGGTGGGACCAATCTTGTCTTTATGGCAAGAAGAGAGTCACTGTTGAAAGCAAAACACAACTTGGCCATGTAGGACGCATGGAGAATGTGGAGGATGGCACCAAAAAAATGAACTTTTTAGCAGCGTAGAGTTGATGGGAAGATGGAAGTAAATACAGGTCAAAACCTTTTAGAAACTCTGAGTTTCATCCTCACCGCAGGACGATCCGAAACATGCAGAAGCTCCAGGGACAGCAGTAGGATCAAAGCATCACTTGTTCTCTTGACATATGGTTTTCAATTAAAATGTGATAGTAATTGTGATTGATCAACTGGAGACGATGCAATTAAACATTTTAACCAAAGTCGTCCCACCACTAAAATTATACAGTGGTGTGAAAAAGTGTTTGTCCCCCACTTCCTGATTTCCTGGATTTTTTTTTGCATATTTTTCACACTTCACACACACACTTGTTTCAAAATATCAAATCAACTTACATATTCGCCAATGTTGACACAAGTAAACACAAAATGAAGTTTTTAAATTAAAGTTGTGTGGAAAGAGTGTCGGAAAGAGTAGGAGCTTCTTAAAGGGACAGAATTGTGTTTTCCTTTCACATAGAATCATACAATCATTTTATTGCAAAATCAAATAATTATGTTACCTTGAGTTGTTATAAAAATGCTATATATGAAATATGACTCAAGAAATTTGACTTTGTGATTTAACACCTTGAAAATGGGCCTCTGTCTCTTTAAAACCTCCTGTTCTTTCTGAAACAGGAAGTCATCAAAACATGCCTCCTCTATTGACACTTTAACACAGTTTTTCATCACTGAGAAGTAGTTCCTATGAGCTCAGCAGATTATCATTTCCACCAGGTGTTTGCTAATCTCTGTTAGCTAGTCTGAAGGAGCTGATGGGGGAGTTGGGGTGGAGGTCTGCTGTGTGAGGTGGAAGCTGCAGCTCAGAGGAGGAGCTGTGCCTCGACGCTTGGTCCACCCAAGCATTTAGCACAGATGAATGGTTGCCATGGAGATGAAAGGATTTCTCAAACATGCATGTAAGAATTAAAGCAACACTCCAGATATGTTTTTATGAAGACATAACATTATAACATGATGTAAAGCTCAAAAAATTAGATTTTACACGATACTGCCCCCTTAAAGAGACAGACGCCCAAATTCAAGGTGTCAAATTGCAAAGTTAAGCTTCTGCACAAATACAGCACTTTTATGCTGTAGGCAACATAGTGACTTGATTGTAAATGGTACTAAGTGCCCGGAAAATACATAACACAGTGGGCTTCAAAATAAAAGTCATAACATTGTATTTTGTGCATTTATAACAAAGTAAGAGGATTTACACTTTTGTTATAAACTCACTGGGGTCAAAGGCCATCGACGGGTCAGATGTGACCTGCATTAGATGCTGCAAAGGACTTGAGACTGGATTGGAGATTCAGTTTCCAGATCTAAATTCAACAGAGAAGACCTGAAAATGGATGTCATAAGATGTTCTTAATCCAAAGCATCTATCAAAAAATACCCAATGACCTTTTCTGAAGTAACATTTGATACTTATCTGAGATTAAACTATCCGATCTCAGACTATTTGTTTCAATCTAGAGCGTTTGGATGTAAAAAGAAAAAAGAAAGTATTTCCTGATGGAATATGTTGGAAAAATATCTAACTGTTTATAGAAGTGTAAACCCTAAAACCTCTAATATTACTACATTAAGGGTTTTATCTTCCACTGTCATTATTCAAATTTACGGCAAAAAGAGAGAGAAAACCCTCTGCCTTAGAGTGTTTGTGTGTGTGTGTGTGTGTGTGTGTGTGTGTGTGTGTGTGTGTGTGTGTGTGTGTGTGTGTGTGTGTGTGGGGGTGTGTGTGTGTGTGTGTGTGTGTGTGTGTGTGTGTGTGTGCTGATGAAAGAGGAGCACAGAAGGGCAAAGTGAAACATTAAACCTTCAAGTTGTGGTTCTGTAAAAACCCCTCTGCTGGGGTGGAAGGGTCGTAAAGCCCAATTTCCATGTCATATTCCATCAAACGTGACGCTGCTGAAACTGGACTTCCCCTGCTTTCTGTTCAGCAGATCCTGAGCACAATTCTAAAGTATATTTAAAAAAAAAAACTGTAAATCTATGTAAAATGATGCAAAAAGGATATATTTGGATGATGTTCATAGGGAGCTTCTACAGCCGGCCGGGTTTTGTTTGTTTCTCAATCCTCAGTGAATGTTTGACATGAGAAAACTTTGACTAGTCAGTAAAACCCAGAGGAACAGCAGCAAACAGAGCTGCAGGTGAGCTGGAAGGTGACCATTAGCTGAACACACCAACCTGCTACCAGGATACGGAACCAAGAAAACTCTTTGGTGTGGATGCTGTTACAGAGGGAAGAAAAATCAGTTTGCTATTTTCAGGTGTTTAAAAATGACACAGGGGAGAACGGTTGTTTATAGCAGCAACTTCCGGTTAGCTTTATAGCATCGAACTGAAGTATTATATATTCCAGGTCAAATATTAACTAATGGGTAAAATTGATCGTTTCTCAACAGCTGAGAGTCCAGACCCTCAGTACCAAGCAAATAGAGTAGATTTATATAAATTGTTTTTACCAAGCTAGATAAAACCTGCATTTGTTGTAATTTTAAAAAAAGTTAGCAGGTTCTTTATCAGTTTTAGCCAAAGTCAACCGGAGTCATTGTGGAAGGTCCAGAGAGCCACTCGCGGCTCACCAGAGTAAACGCGGTGCTGTCAGTGATTTACTGCAGCAGACGTGTGTGAGTACCAGATCGTCCACAGCATCAGGCCTGAGGCGCTGCATGCATCAGCACGGCTGACAACGGAGCTGCAGGTGAACGCCGCAGGCTACGGTGATCACAGGTCAAGGTCATTAAGTCTTTTTTCTATGTGTGTGTGTTGGGAAGAGAGGGGGGGCTGGTCTGTGTGTGTGAGAAAAAGAGAGACGGACACACACAAAGAAAGCGAGCTGCAGTGGGGTCCAGCAGGTGGTCAGATTTTGTCCCAAGAAAAAAAGAAAGTGTACAGAAAGCAGTGGTGGTGATTTCACTAGATGATAAGCACAACGCCAATGTTTTTCATCATTTTGAAAACTTAGATTTCTTAAAATTTTTGCTGCGCCTTGATGTTTAAACAAAGTGAAATGTTTGGAAGGAGATGTTCAGTGATGGAGACAGTTTGACAAAATACAACTCTAACAACTTTTATGTGACATAAACCAATGGTTGCAGGAAACACACAACTAAATGTAGATTTTGACTTTGACTAGGCCATTCTAATGCATACATATACCATCTGACTGTATCCAACTTAGCTGCCACTCTGGAATACAAACCGGTGAGCTTTCTATTTCTAATTTTCCTTCTCAATTATGTATTAATTTGTGTTGGTGTGAATAAATTGCATTAACGTTTGAGATGCATTTTGTTCTTTGTAAAGATAATTTACAGGTTTTCTTGAGAAACAATTTTTATTTTCTTTTAGTGTCAACAAGTTTGAGCATGTGTGACCTAATAAAGAGGCCTGAATTAGCAAGCGATGCTAACTGTTATTACAGTATCTAAACCTTTCGATTAACTTTGGTTTGGAATTGGAAGAATATTTTCTTTTGTTTTAGGGAAGTTTGATGCACAACTTCAACAAAAAACAAGACAGAGAATACATCTGGTGGAGAAATACAAATGAAGATTAGCAGCGATAACAAGAACGAGCTTCGTTTTGGGAATTTCACTTTTCATTTCCAATCTTCATCCAAAAACAGTTAAACCAAAGAAAGCCTTAGCTGCTATTTTTAGCTAGAAGTCAAATATGGCCAACCTTGGTCTTTTGCTCGTCTGGGGTCAGGTGTCAGGGGCCAAATGTCAGCGGGGCTGAAATGACAGTTTATTTTTGGTCCAAACAAGACGGCTATTTAAGGCTACATAAAAAGGCCGGACAGATAATTATACCGGCGCTTGGTCGGCTGCCATTTATCCACCCACCCCGCTGGTCAATTGCAGCCATATGTGAACAGACTAGGGGGTCTGCCTTACTGCCGCCATCTGTGTAGATGTGTGTTTGCATTCATTGTTTTTTTTGATGGCATTTTTTTGCCTTCCTGTGTGTAAATACACTCTGAATTGTCTCTTATGAATGTGTTGCCCTTTTTTTTTCCTCTTATGCAACCTCATCCTGCAGTAGCGCTCGTGTACTTGTGTGGTTTGTCTGTATAAATGTTAGGATCTCACAGTTCCTCTGTTGCTGGTATGGCCTCGAACCTTTTCAATTTGGCTTTAGAAGTCAAAACACTGCTGGGCAGCCGTCCTCCCACATACGGAATCAAATCCTTCAGAAAGGTTTGTTTGTGCTACGGCCTTCGAAACCACCCGGGCTCCGACCTGAGCTCAGCGTTTACAGAGCAGCAAACGCAGCCAGGATGAAACTGAAGGCACCAAATGACAGGGAACACCTTCAGCATGTTTTGTTACTGATCATAATAACGAAACCCTCTGGAACGAGAAGAAATACCAGCATGTTTGTTTGAACCTGAAGAAAACATGACAAAGATCTATCTATCTATCTATCTATCTATCTATCTATCTATCTATCTATCTATCTATCTATCTATCTATCTATCTATCTATCTATCTATCTATCTATCTATCTATCTATCTATCTATCTATCTATCTATCTATCTATCTATCTATCTATCTATCTATCTATCTATCTATCTATCTATCTATCTATCTGAGTAGACAGCAGGTCAACTGACTAACAAACTGGCTCTTTAGCAACCTAGCTATCTATCTAGCAATCCAGTCTCATCAAGATCATATAGACACAATTAAATGACTAAATATCTTCAGCGTGGCTCTAGCTAGCCTGGCCATGGCCTTCCTGTGCAATTCCACTCGAATTGCCCAGTCTGTGTTTTCTCCCCAGACCAATCAGTGAATAGAAGAAAAAGTTATGAATAATGACATTGATTTTTTGCGCTGTTTTAGAATTGTAGTAAGTCTGTAGAATCCGTTCAGGTCTGTGTTCGCCACATTTCCAAATACTGAATTAGCATTAGCAGCTGCCTCATTCAGGTCAGTTCTTCTCTCTTCACAGTGGAGGATGGTTGTTTACAGCGCAGGTTGTTTTAGTGTAAGCTTCTTACTTTTGAGCTGGTGCATTACATACATCACTTGCAAACGTTAGCAAATGGGTAAAATTTAAAACCTGAACACAGTCCAGGCCTCCAGAAACCAATCGTTTCTCAACAGCCAAGAGTCCTGACCTTCTGGACAAGTGTAGTACAAGGATCTAGCCACACCTGGGTTTTTCCAGGCTAAGCTTTAGCATAGTATACATTTTAGCTAAACAATCTTTGCACCATAGCAACATCAATGTCAAACTACCTACAGAGATTCAGAGCAGCATCATTTTTTGGTTCTGGTGAGAAAAAATGGTTTCAGGAACTGATTTTTAACACAGCATGTTGCAGAGCTCCAGCAGTTCTTCAACGTCTTTCAACGGCTCACAAGAGCAAGTTTCACTACTGGATCTCAAGTTGTATTTTGACTATCAGATCACTCCAGTGATGGATTGTTCTGATGCCAAGAGGTGTTGAATGCATTGCTTCTGAAAGAAACACATGCAAAGACATGAGCCTCCACTCTGGATTTTGACATGTCTAGAAGTGAATTAAGTGATTAAATAAGTAAATACTGAAATACAGCATTACGTTATTTGGCTAATTATTAGGTTTATGTGGAGGCCATTTGCACAATATGTTTTTGCCATTTTGACAAAACCTGCAGTTCAAACTTCATCTGGGTCTAAATGCCCTGCATTAGAATAGAATAGAATAGAATAGAATAGAATAGTGATACCCCTAGTTGTCCCATAATGGGGAAATTCCGGTGCATCAAAGTGAAAGGCAATCGAAGCGTGTAGACTCACATAAAAATAAGAACACAAAATATATAAAAACAGAATAAGGAATAATACACTGTATGGCAAGGGCAACATTTTAGCATATTTCAGCATATGCTAAAATATGCTTGTTCAGAACAACCATTCTGAAGAAGAATGGTTGTCAGAGGTTCTGAGAACTCGCTTCTTTATAACTAAATTAAAGTATCTTCTCATAACTGTAAACTTGAACCAAGCCAAACTAGCTAGTTCATTGCAAACCCAGTTTTAATCTATGAAGAATACTCAATGTCTGACAAGTGACTTTGACTCATATATGGATCACAGACTCTGGAAAACACCTACTGAACACATTCTGCACAAAGCATACACACATGTGTAAACCACCTAGAATCCTACACTCGTTTGCATGAGCGAATTCCCATGACATGATGGAGCTCAGTCACTGGTTTCACTTTACAAAAATATAATATCAGCCAATTGTTACAGTACTGGGTTGGTGTCCTGGTATTTCTAGCTGTTTAGTTCCATTCAATTATCGTTTTTTTTTTCTTGTCTTCCTACATTTCTCCTGCTGTTGTTCATATGAATCAGAAAGCAGTTAAAGTGTCATGTGCTTGTGGGCCTCACCTTGATCAGCGGTGCTGATGAACAAAGGCTTGTGTTGATGGTTTTAAGTATTAAACGCTGCTATGATTGTTGTGCCATTAAATTAGGAGGTGCTGCATTATAATTGCTTGAAGTCAAAAGTCAGATTCCTTTCTAATCAGTCAAACTTTACACTAATAAACTTGTTGGAGAGGTACTTGTCCTGACAGTCACACTGCCAGGATAATAAACTCATGACTGAAAGGGAGGTGCCTCGTGTGTGATGCAAAGAGAAAACTAATTATTTACCATGCCTCACAAAAGTATTTACATTATGACGTTTGATGTAGCTTCAGGTTGGATGTGATAGAACAAGACGAGGTAGGGCATAAATGTGTTGAAGAAGTTTCTCATGGTAAATCTTCCTTCAAATTCTGAGTCTGACCAGTTTTCCTGTTCCTGCTGATGGAAAGTATTCCCCCAACACAGTGCTGCCTGCTCTGGTTTTAGTGGTGGAGACATTCAAGAACAATCCGATTGTTTTGAACGTCTCTCTGCTCTGAACGATAGGATTGGAGTCTCAGTCATTGAGAGCTCTTCTTTGTTTTTTACAGCTTTGTTTGCTTGCAGGTTTCTGCACACGCTGCAGTGGCTCTGTTTATGCTGTTTCTTTTGAAAATAGATTTATTTAATTGGTGAATAAATAAAGTAGAAGAAAGGGCTGGGATTTTAGATTTTATGACAATATCTACCTTTTTTCTGTAAGAAAATATAGTTATTTACTTAATGCAGATTATTCAACTTTTACTCATAAAAATAATTAAAATAAAACTATATTATGGATAAAATGGCTCTTTCTCAGAAAAAATGGACATTTGAGGTTAACAGATCCTGAAGATTTGATTCCTTTCTAAGAGCCATAAGTCTCATCAACAGGGCAGACCTTCTCTGCATCACTTCACCAGTTACATTTAGAGAGTTTTGTGGTTGTAACATGACAAAATGTGCAAAAGTTGAAGCAGCAAGAACAAGAATGAATTTGTTAAATCTTCTTAAATGTTGAAATTAAAAGTGGAATTCACCGTGTTCCCCGTGAGAAATGTTGGCACTGCACCTTTTACTGGGCTTTAAATATCTTAACATGTCTTAACATGTCAGACCAAGTGAGTATTTTACGGCTGAAAATACGTTTAAAAAAACTCTAACTCTAAACTGTTAACAGGTGTCTCAGCTAAAGTTGGGATGCATCACATCTTACAGTGAACGTTCTTCCAGACGTCTGAATCTGGTTTTTATAGATTCAGTGTAGGTCTAAAGGCAGATATGTTCTAGATGAATCTGAATCTGAAGTCACGTTCGGTCACTCAGGGTCAGCACAAAGTTAAAGCCAGTCGAACTTTCCAACTAAATCTGTCAAGTGAAAAACCTAACAGTGAAACGCTGTGAATTACAGACATCCTGTCGATGCCTCGTCTTCTCTGTGTCACAAAGTTCAGATCTCAAATTCAGCGGTTCAGAAGTGCTGCCATTGTGTCATAAACCAGCAGTTCTAGTTGGAAACTTTGGTTCAAGCTGAACAACTGCTAACTTGTTTTTTGAATAATTTACTTTCCCTAGTTTTAGTTTTTCTTTCTAACACAGCAGACAGTCCTTGAACATCTTGAAGGAGATCGTTTGCTGTTCAGATGTTTTGCCAGTATTTCATGCCATCACTGTGTATCACATTTTCATAATAGTGATAATAATCTTGTTGCCATCTTGGCTCATCTAAAACAAACAAACAATGGAATTCATGTAAATTTAGTCTTTAAGCTAAAATGAAAAATCGTCTTGTATTAAATAAAAATAAAGGGCAAAACTTTACTAAAGGTCTTGGATTCTATTAGTCAGCAGAGGAACCAGAATCGACCGGCTGTTGAAGGAACAGGAACATAAAGGAAAATCAAACACAGAATAGAAACACTTGAACAGAAAATGTTGTTTTTAAATAATGATTCTATTCATTAAAGAAAAGAAATATGAAATTCAAACCAATCTGGGCTACAAAAGAAAACAAAAAAAACCCAACAACAACTCCTAAATCTAATCATTGGTTGTGTCATTCTTGGCGACAGCATTTGTGGTAACTTTTTAATCAGATTTCATTTGACATGTTGACTGCACCACTGCAACACCTCCATTTTGTTTGCTTTTGTATGCACATCTATTCTGACTCATCGGACTAAGATCAAGAACCGATGGCCTCATGTTCTCCTTCAGGATTCTCTGGTCCATCAGAGAATTCAGAGTTCCACCAATAACATCAGGTTTTCCAGATCTTAAAGAAACAGAGCAGCTCCATGCAATGAAACTTCCACCATCATGTTAGACAGCAGAGATGACGCTGCATTTCTGAGTCCTAAGTTCCCCAAAAATTAAATACTAAATTAAAGTAAAGATACTCAAAACCGTACTGAAGTGCAGAACTCCGTTAAACGTAACGGTCCACCACTTGTAACGGGGGAGTTCCTCAATCAGTCCATGAAATGTTTCCCAAAGTTCTTGGGGATCACCAGGCTGTTCTTCGACCAAATGTGAGCTCGACCTTTGTGTTCTCTTTGGTCTCTGTAGTTTTCTCTCCTCCAGTGAAAGCTGTCTCTTTGTTATTGTTGAATCCTGAACACTTTGACTCAGCTCAGCGACGCCGCAGCACTTTTCATGATGCTCTGGGTTCTGTTGGAACCTCTTAGATGAGTCATCGGCGTAACGCGGTTCCATCTGAGGATAACGGTTCTCACTGTACCCACTACAGGCCTTTAAAGCTCTGGGAATGGACTCGTCACTCTTTCCAAGCTAATAGACAACAATGGCTTTGTTTGTCATTTGATCTGCTGCATTTTGAGCCGTTTTATCTCTTCATGTGGTCAGAGGTTATTTTTAATTTTCTTCATTCTACACGTCTAACAGGAAACTGAAGCTAACAGTGTGATCATTCACAATTACTTTATGGGTTTAATTTTATGGCATTGATTCACAACAACTATATCCTGTAATTGTACCTTATGAAAAAAAAGAAGTTTGGAGAGGAGTTGTGTCAAAACTGTGAATACAAAGGAAATCTTTAGTTACAAATACTTTTTTCACAATTCTGCTGCCTGTTGAGCTGCAGCAGCTTGAAGTCATCCATTCCAATCAAGGTGGGAAGATAAACACAAGGATGACTTCACTGTGATCCTTAAAGTGTCAAATAAAGGTATAAAAATGATTTTTTTTAGAAGAAAAAAAAAACAAAACAAAAAGGAAGCTGTTGATCTCCATCAAGTAAACCTGTAGCTCAGTCGATCAGCTTCTGATCAACTGAAGCACAACAAGAACGATTAAGAAATTCTCTCCCTCCATCCACTCAATGAAACGATCCAGGGCAAAGTTCAAAGGTTAGATATTTTTTGTCTATTTACAGGTATTAAATAAAGCGTACATGATTATTGGTAGATAGGGATTATTTTTTATAATATTAACTTAAATTATTATTCAAAAATATATTTAAAAAAGTGAAATATTGAAAATAAATTCATCTAATGTACCAGAAGCATAACTTCACACTGAAAATTAAAAACAGACTTCAATTTATTGCTTAAAAATAAAAGCTCATAAAATCCTTTTTTTTCTAGTTTTTTTTTTACAATTATTTTTATTATTTTTTTCTACAAAAGACATTCCAAATAAAAGAAAATATTTTCAACAAGTGACTTTTATTCCAACAATCATCTGTTGAATAATGGAGTATCAGAGCCAGGCTGGAAATTTTGTTTAAGAGAAGAAACTAAAGACAGATAGTTTCTCTCTGTGAAAGAAGGGATTAACTTGACTTTGTGTGTGTGTGTGTGTGTGTGTGTGTGTGTGTGTGTGTGTGTGTGTGTGTGTGTGTGTGTGTGTGTGTGTGTGTGTGTGTGTTCATGCGTGTGTGTTTGTGTTCTATGTGTAAACTATAGATGTTTGTGTGAGCATCCTTGCAGGTTGTATTTATGTGCAGATGGGGAAAGTTGTTCTGCTGCGATGTGAAACCATTTCTGCATCAGAAAGTTGAAGCGACACAAGAACAAGAACAATTCCTCCCTGTTCCCACATGAGATAATTAATTTCTGCTTTACAAAACACCCCCAACTTCCTGTGTGTGAAAACTGTAAGCTGATAAGATTCTGAGGTTAAGCGATTTGTTTGTTTGTTTTTTTTCTTTGGCTCACTGAGGGTTGTGATGTCTTTATGAGGGAAGCTAATGGTTGGTTGACCCGGTGCCTGTAGATCAGGTTAGTCCCTAACCTGGATGTTAACTTCCTGAGCAATCCATTCAGTGCTCTGTCTCTGCTTTCTCTCATTGAACTAGATTTCTCCAGTAGAGTTTCAACTTGGTCAATCAGCAAACAGAAGGAGAAGTTGTGAACGATGATGCTGATTTTCTGCGCTGGTTTAGATTTGTAGTCTGCTCTGTAGTTTTAGCAGTGGCAGTCGAGGAAGTGAACAGCTCATGTTGGTCAAACTTCCAAATATTAAATTCAGATTAGCAGACATCTGGTTTGTCTTGACATTTCTCTCTTTGTAGGAGAGGATTGTTGCTTGCAGCGCAGACAACCTCCATTCCTTTAGTAGAGACGTTCGAGAGAATGTGCATATCTGAGTTTAGCACATGTTAGGGGTTCATGTATGAAACAAGAATAAAAGTTGCTCTGGACAAACAAGCAAAACGTTCTGTGTGCCAGAAAACCAGCCCTGAATTTAACCTCCCACAGTGAAACATGGTGGAGGGAGAACTGTGAGTAGATCCAAACAAGAATCTTGAAAATTGCCATCCACAGATTATATCCATCCACACTGAGGTGGAAATGATGTGAAAGATGAATGGGCAAACATTTCAGTATCTAGATTTACACAGTTGGCACAGACATACCCTAAATACTTGCACCTCCTTGTAACCCTAATGCTAACCCATAGTGTAACCTCAGAAAGTGTGAAATACAAATAGAATCTCTTCTTGTTTTTTTGTTGGCTTTTCCCTTTATAGGTCGCCACAGCAACTCATCTGTTTCCATCTAACCCTGTCTTCTGCATCTTCTTCTCTCAAATATTTTGTTTGTAAAAAAAAAAAAAAACAATGTATGCATTATCCCAGGCACTACTTGGTGTTGGTTTACATGTAGACATGTTGCTGTCCAACACAGCTGTCCATGTCCAACACAGCTGTCCATGTCCAACACACCTGTCCATGTCCAACACAGCTGTCCATGTCCAACTGTCCACACCTGTTCTTTTCTTTCCATGAGAAACTAAGAGGTTCCAAGTTTAACCCTTGAGAGACCCCCATTTTCAGAGTAGCTTGGTTTCATTTCCATACAGAGCTTCTGGAGGTTATATGTTGCAGATGTTGCAATTGAATGTATGGAAGCTGAGAGCGGACATTTTCTTCTCGTACATTTTCCCGATAGTTTTCTCCAGTTAATGAGTTAATTTTGAAAAAACAAACTTTGTTTTCTCGTTGTCCTGACCTGAATGTGTTACACCTGATTCCATCCTTCGAATGCACGCCATGCCAGAAAACGTCCACTCTGGGCTTCCGTACGAATGCGGATCATTTGTGCATATTTTTTTATCGATTGATAAAAGAAAAAAAAAAAAAATCAGCACATGTTCTAATAATTTTGTATTGATATATATGGCAGAGGTGATGGAATTTACTGTGCTGTAGCCTCTGAGGCCTTCCTTATCAAATTGTGATAAAATTTTACAAAGGAAAAGAAAATCAATATAACTTGCCAATTTTCACCAGCCTGATGCTTTCTCCAGAAGATTCTCAAGGAAGAAAAATCCCTGCTCTCCACTGGGCCGCATTATCTCAGATCGGGACACCTGCCTTACAAACAGGGAAAGCTGAGTAATGAAGACAGCGGTCATATGTGAGGCCATATTGTTTTTATAAGGATCCAGAAAATACCAGATTTAGTGACCAAGCGTCCATATTGCTGAAGTACTCAGTGCTCTGCAGAGAACCGAGCATTTTTCTTAAAGTAAACGTTGAGTAATGGGAATCACGGCTCATGGAGAAGATAAGATTGCAAAAACCAAATGTTGCTGCTGTTGGGAATAACCACATCGCTCCAGTTCCAGTGTTTTTCTTCATCAGAATTAATGTCTCACTGTTCATTTACGCATCAAGTGATCCTGATTGGCTCACTCCCACTGTCCAAAAAATACATTTTATAATTTTCCAAACTCTACTGTCATAAATAAAATGTACAAGATTGCATTTCTCTTTTCTCGTCTCGAAAGATAGGCAGACTTTTTTTTCCCGTTCCTTTCGTTTTTTTTTTTTTTTTTTTGTTCAACAATGGTGAAAAGCATCTGGTAACACTTCAGTGTAATTGCTGCTGAGAAACCCAGAAGATCTGAGAGGAGAAGAAAATTCCAACATGTTTTTCCTCCATCCTTCTACTGCCCCGTTCGTGTCCGTGCTGGAATTCTACCAGCGTTTGGGCAAAAACAAATGAGAGGGGTGTTCTGAGTTTCAAAAAAAAGAAAAAAAAACTTAAGTGAAATACAAGAAGGGTATTTTTCAGAGACAGTGTGTGTAGAAAAGGTGTTTTCCAGAGTTAAGCCGTGAGAAGCTTATAGTCTGTGCCATTTTCTTTGGCAGCAGTTACTAGTCCTTCTTAAAGACACAGAGCAGTAAATAGTAACACATGATTGTTAATGAATAGTTAGTCTACGCTCAGCTGGTGGGGTACTTCCTTGTCTCTCCCTGTTTCAGCTGCCAGTTCTAAACATTAAGGCTGTGGTGTTTCCACACTCTGGTCAGTAGTTATCAGCTGCCACTTGAATTCTTTTATGCAAATCTCAAATATCAGTCCTTATTACTGTTGACCGATAACACCCCAAGGATTGGAGATTAAAAAAAAAAAAAAACTAACAACGTTTTACCTTTAAAAAGCAATACTTTTCCAACCAAAAGCAATTTCCTTATTAGTGGTATTGTATGCATCATTCTTCATGTGTCTATAGATAACCTGGATTGTTTACCTACAACAGAGTATTAGAGGATAAACATTTTATCATTTAAAAAATAGTCATAACATTACTACATCTCAGACTCCAGAGTCTTCATTTTCAAATGTTAAATGGTAAAGTTATTACACTGATCAACAGGCAAAAAATGTCTTTGGTTTTTCAACTGTTTTAGGGTCATGTTGATCAGCTGAATCCAGAAATCACATTGGTTTTGCCCAATCAGATCAACTTTCTGAACTATGGAGCAACATGAGCATCAAAATGCATGACTTGTTCTCACATCTGGGTTGGTTTCCTGAGAATCTGGATCAGTGAGTGATGAGCAGGAGGAGAGATTCCATCAGGACAGAAAGGAGGTAATGTTCAATTCACATGTACTTATCAGTGTTTATTATTCAATTTATAGAAATCCAAGTTTGTAACATTTAATTTATACACTTTGTTAGAAAACAACTTTTTTTCTGCTAAAACCTTTCTATGGATGAGAAATATTAACAGAAATGAACTTATAATGTCATCAATTTAGATCAGATTTCTCTAGATGAAATTAGAATTAAACCTAAAAATGGATGTCATTTTGATTCAGCAGTGCACCAAACTAAAAGTCACGGTATCAGCGGGAGGTGATTTAGGTTGCAAAGATGCATCTGACCGATAACTGTTCATTGGAAAGATGCAACCAGAATAGAGATATTAGGTCTTAATATTGAGGGCAATATTTGGAGAGAAAACCAAGAGTTAAGTTTTTGGGCCTGGTTTTGTGACCACAGAACATACCTTATAATCTAGAAGTTGACCTTGAACTCATCTGGACCTCAACGTATCCAAATGTGAAGCTGTTTGGTGAAAACATTGTAATGTGCATGAATAATGATCCCAAATGAAGCAACAGGTCTGCAACAGGATCAATGCCTTCCACAGAAAACATAATCTGTAGGGTCGAAGGCTCAAATTGCAATTATCAGACAAATCTGTCATCCGGTGTACCTGAATCAGCTTCTCAGCATTCCACCAAGTTCTACAGGTGACTTCAGAATGTGATTCAGGTGTGTAGATGCACATCTAACAGTCATGAACATCAACTTCAGGAAACTGTCTTGGGAAAAGCAGAATGTGTTTAATCAGAGGCTTCTTCAAATTCACTGTAACACAGACTGCTACAAGTGCCAAAAGTCGTTACTGTCTACAATAACTCTTTGAAGAAATTGAATTTAACATGAGTTACAACAATATTTAATTCCCTTTTGGGACCAATAAAATATTTTGAACTGAATTGAATTTTATCAAATACATAGAGTGTCTCTGGTAACATCAAGAGACGATGCATTTAAATATTCTATTTAAAGCATAAATAGAAAAACATAAGAATAGTCACAAAAATGAAACTTTTGTATTTGTGTTGTTGAACACAAACTTTAACAAGAACTATAGAAAGTGGAGTAAAGTACAGTAAACTCATTTATCCATCCATCCATCCATCCATCCATCCATCCATCCATCCATCCATCCATCCATCCATCCATCCATCCATCCATCCATCCATCCATCCATCCATCCATTTTCTAACACCCTTGTCCCTTAGTGGGGTCAGGAGGTGCTGGTGCCTATCTCCAGCTAACGTTCTGGGCGAGAGGCGGGGTCACCCTGTTCAGGTCGCCAGTCTGTCGCAGGGCACTAATTTATCCACATGGGGAAATTTGTTGTGTTTATTAGCAGGAGCTCAGGCGTTCTCCCTGAATCTGGTTATGAGCCGTTGGGGAGTTAGAATCAGCAGCAGTGTGTTTTCACAGGTCCAAGATCATCCATATGCTTTTTCCCATTTTGTCACAACCACAAACCTGAATGTTTTTATTGGGATTTTATGTGATAGACCATTTTCTTTCTTTCTTTCTTTCTTTTGTTTTTTTTTTTTTTACAAAGAGAATATTCTGAAAACTGTGGTGTACATTCTTAAATATTTTCTAGAATCACCATTTCAATGCATTAACACCTGCAAATCATTTGGGGCATGTCTCTAACAACTTTCCCATTCAGATTCTCAATCAGGTTTTTGTCTGGTCTTTGACTGGGCCGTTTTGACTCTTGAATAAGCTCTGGTCTGAACCAGCCGTCTTCACCTCCAGTCCCAGTCGGGCCCGGTGTCCTGCGACGTTTAGTCTCCGGTCCAACACACGAATCAAATGACTGAATCGTCTCCTCAGTTCAGTCCAGTTCTACAGAGTCCTGCTAATAACTGGATTATTTGAACACACACACACACACACACATGCAGACACACTGCATATGTTAGATGTGCCTCTGTTCCAAGACACCTGACGACCTCCTCTGCATGCCATCAAGTGCTGCAGAAGCCTGTTAATCACCCACTTATTGAATTCAGGTTTGTGACAGAAGGGAAACACCTAAACCATGCAGGGCAGTGAACCCTGAAGACCAGAAGCACTGGCCTTACCTGACCCTGCCCTAAACCACCTTCTCCCTGACCCGTCGGCTGTGTGCTTTGGTCTTCATGATTGAGCCTATCTACTAATCTTCTCTAACACACCTCTGAAGCCTTTACAGAAAAGCTTTAATCCAACTCTAGTCTGTTTGCCTAGAAAGTCCGGTTTGTTTGGTGAAGTGTGAATGGATACTTTAACTCTGATGTGGAACAGAAAGCAAACTTTAATCCACCTACAAACCCAGGCCTGGGTTCGGTTCAAGTGAATTCTGGCGCAGCTCGAATGCAGATGTGGATGCCAAGCAAATTGGAGACCGCTCCAAAAGAAGGGAGTGGACTATAGAGCAAGGCATTCTGGGTAAATACGACTAGCAGGAAAAATGGCTCATGGTCTTCAACCAAAACCAAAAGAGAAATTACAGCTACTAAAATCTGACACCATTCTGTTTTTGTTTACATTTTATGAAGAAGGAAGTTGAGCTCGGTGTCTTCTGCAGATGTTTTTGTTTCGTTTCCTTCAGTGGTTCTAGGTGCAGCGCCACCACAGGTGAGGAGGGGAACAGTTTGATCTGAGGGTTTGGTTTGAAACCCAACTGCAGCAGCTGAAAATGGAAGAAATTTAGCAATTTTGGACCCCAAACAAAAACTGAGTGAAAACACTCTAACACACACATGGGAGCTCTGTTTATTAAGGGACAAATAGGCATTACTATTACTCAATTTTTTTAAGGTAATTACTATTGAAATGGACCCAGAAATGTTAGGTGGAGCTAACCTCATTTCTTTTGGTGTTTCAGTGCTGTTAACAATAGATTCTCTTTACTAAAAGTATTTGGTTAAATTTACCCAACCAAACTGAATGCCAAATTCTTACTTCATTTTTTGGGGGGCAAATTCTGCAGATTGTTTTTACAGTGTGAGCACCTCCAGGTTCACATTTAGATGCTATCTATAGGTTGTTTCTCCAGGGTCCGGGCCCTCTCTGAAAGTTGGAAAATGTGTGTTACTTTGTAAAAAAAAAAAAAAAAAAAAAAAAAAAAAATGAATTCTGCCGTTCAAACAACCTGGACGCATTTGGACCCGAAGTACAACAGAGCTGGAAGGTTTGGGTGTTTGTTTACTCCTCAGTAAGATATACTGAGACAGAACCTGACAGCATGTTTAGGTCTTCATCTGCTGCGCGGTGACACTTTAATCAGCAGATCTCGTGGTCAGACAGACATGAGACCTGCTTACAACACACACAAACACTGACCACACACACACACACACGCACGCACGCACGCACACACACACACACACACACACACACACACACACACACACACACACACACACACACACCAATGCAGCCTGCTATCATTGAAATAAATACTTTGCACCCACACCTTACCACATTTCGCCAACAATCCCGACCACACCAATGAGCCCACCCTGACTCCAAATCCAAATCCACCATCACAACTGACTCTAATTTAGCGTTTCAAGTCTGTGTGGCACCAGGGTGGCAGAGCGGCAGGGTGGCACTGCTGACGGGTTGTGGGTGTCTGTGGAGCCAGAGTGGGGGGGTGCATGTGCATCCAAGCTGTTAGCCAGGCTTCAAAGCACTTGTTAATTTTGCTTGGTAGAATATATAACGTTTTACACACTTGTCACTTTACTGCAGCAAGGGCTTTTTTGGAACTTATTGGTGCAGGGATTGTTTTCTTGTGATGCCAAATTGATTCAGTACTCTGCTGGAATGTTGCTTTGGACCTGAGCATTCAGCAATTTTCAAAATGGTGTTTGGAACAAAGTAACTCCAGTTTTAATAAATGAAGAAAAAAATATATTAAAAAAAACGGCTTTGCAATAATAGGAGAGCAATTGTTCTTTTTAAAGGGGACGCATGGAAACATTTAAAACTTTTCTTAAAAAAAATAAAATAAAAAGCCTCTAAACCAAAATGACAAAAACAAAACATCACCTCTGACTCAGTTTTAATGATATCGTTTTATGTGCAAATTAAAGCATCAAATAAAAATTTTGTGGAATGGGGGCAATGAATTCATATCTTTCCAGTTCATTAAATTATATTTGATCAACTTCAAACGAGCCGTTTTGGCTTCTTTCTTTAAAAGGAAAAAAACTGGAGCAAAAGATAATGTGATAAAAATTAGTTTTGATGGAGGCTCCAATTTGACAGGCTGAACTTTGCCTGTCACCACTGGACCCTTTGCCCATTGGCATTTATTAACTTATTCTTCTCCCAGACTATCTGTGCCAAATGTGGGACCTATCCCCCCATGGCTGGATCTACTGTGGGCGGAGCCTCTGGGTGGAGCCTATCGGCATGTCATCTGCTATTGAACATTCATTTGGAGAAACCTTATATCCACAAGTGAGCTCACAAACACACACACACACACACACCCACACACACACACACACACACACACACACACACACACACACACACGTGTGTTCACTCAGGTATGGATTCAGGCATTTATACAGTCTATCTTGGGCTGCAGTTGAATTAATTAGCACTGTGAGCTTTTTAATGACATTAACTTCTAAAGAACTGATTGCCTCTTGTCATTGGACTGAAAAAACACAACACAATTCAAAAAGTAACTCCACATGATACATGTGATAAAAAGATTTCAATAAATAAAACACACAGACATAAAGGAATCTAAAATACACAACATGAAACAGAGCGCAGAGCGACCAGGTGGCTGTGAGGAGGGAGGAGCTAATGAGTGTTTAATACAGATCTGATGTATTGCAGACTCTTAGTGAGTCTGGAGGTTCTGGATTTTTTATTATTATAAATGCATGTAGTTTTTTTCCTCTCTTTCTGCAGGTGTAGAACCAGATTACTGTGTTTTGTTTTCTCTCTATCCTTTCTCTGCTCTTATCACCCTCTTTTCCTCTTTTCTTTGTACCTCTCCTCTGCTCCCTTTCTTTTTTCTCTCTTTCACTTTTCATCTCTGTCTCCATTTCCATTGCATAAACTGCATAAAGTGGAGCATTATAGCTAAGACTGCAATGCTCCTCTTGCTAATGTAAATCTGTTGGGCTTCTCCAGGCCACAATTCTGATGGCTGCACTGCAGAACAGCACGCATATAGAAAATAGAAAACATTACAAATGAAGTCTAGGTGTAAAATCCAGGCATTTTGGAAGAGACACAGGCCCAACCGACCTGAAGAGGCAACGTGAGCTGGTTCTCTACAAAACCTTCAGTCTCACTTTAATCTGACCAAAGTGTTTTAGTAATGGCAAGACAGAAATCTTTATTCACTATCATCTATATGAAAGGGGAAAATGGTTCTGGTTTGTAGGTAGCATCTGATGGTTGAGATAACACCCAGCAGACTTGGTGACCCCGAGCTTCCCCTCCTGGCAGCTCAGTGAAAATGAGCTTTGGATTTTTTTAATCTCCCTTTAGTTGCATTTGGCTTAAAGGAATGATTATTAGTGATGCCAAAATGATGTGTGTTTTTAAAACTGCTTTTTAAATAAATATACATCGGAGCGAAGGGCCAAAAAAAGCCAACTTTGGATTGATTTAGCGATAGCATGTGATTATTGTACCTTTTTTTTTGTTTGTTTTCTGAACCTGAGTATCTGTTCTTATATTGAGCCTGGAAATGGTTTCACTACCTGCCCAACCATTTCACTAACTGAGTATTACACAGGAAGGACAAACAGGAGTACAGTCTATCACCCTTATTAAATTAAAGATGTTTTCAAACTACACTTGGTAAGTTAACATTACCCACGTTATGTTGGTAAGATTATTACCAAAATGTTAAATTTGAGATAAAGTATTTGTCTTTCTACAAACAACCATTGATAATCTTTTTCACATCCATCCAGAGACTTCTACTAAAAAGCCGACTTTGTGCTTTTGTTTTGTTTTTTAAACATGGCTACGTATAGCAAGCATTTTGAGAGAGAGTGACCCAAATCCTGTTTTAAAATTTCTTCATTTATTTTTGTGAATGAAGAAGGTGACAAAAGAATGTCATCACCTTTCTAAAATAATGGCCTAAGATATTTTTTGCCAAAAGTGATTTTTGTTTGACTACATGAGAGGTGTCCAAAGTGTGGCCTGGGGGCTATTTGTGGCCTCTGAACTGATTTAGTGCGGCCCCTGAATTATACAAATTTGTTTCACAACACAAGCGCAGGTGGTTGATGCCACATGCCATTAATTTAAAAAATGCAATTAAAAACTCTCTTTTCAAACTGATTCTTCTTCTACAGCTTGCTTCCTGTAGAGATGGATGTCTCATTTCAGATCACAAACTTCTCAGTAGAATGGGAATAATTGTAAATCTGAATCTGTCAGCTGTGTGACAAACTTTGTGAATATTTCTCATTAACCGTTTACAGTCACTGCTGCTCAGTTTATCTCATGTATCCTTCTGACTCAGTCGTGAATTCTGGTTTTTTATCTATGAAAGGGGTGTGGATCTCCACCATGTGAGCAAAACACACACACACACACACACACACACACACACACACACACACACACGCACACACGCACACGCGCACACGCGCACACACACCTACACACACATAGCATTCATGTGCAGTCGGTGGTGACCACTGCCCTCTACAGGTTGAAGCAGGCAGTAGATACCAAACATTTTCAGATTTTTTTTTGGTTTCTCAGCAGCTTCAGCAGAGAAAATCATTTCATGATCAAGATACAGCTGAAAAATTTCACACCAGGATTTATTAATGAATTCTGTGTGTCTTTCAAGCACCAGTTAACACATCAACATAATTTCTGAAACTGCATAAATAATTTACAGCTCTCTTCAAGCGCACACAGAATTTCACATGCTTCAATTTTGGCTTCTTTAAACGTGTTGCTTATTAAACAGTATAATACAAATTTGTGTGAAAATCACAAAGTAAAAGTTGAATTCATTATATGTTGTAGTTACAGAGAATTATTTATATATTTTTTTAACTTATTTACAATTTATATATGGCCTATGCTGAAGTAAGAACAATTTCTGAAGTGACTGTTTGAGCAGAAATCTGACGGAAGTTACCTTTAACCATGGAACCACTAAACCCGCCTCCCCACTGAGCCTGCTGGTGTTTGAGGAACAGCAGCATCATTTTAAATCACTTAGAAATAAAAATAAAGAAAATTAACATGATGGAGTTACAAATGTCCGATTATTTTTCTAGTTAGTTACTTCCTCTTCCTGAGCTGCAGCAGGTCATGAATATTTTTCCACAGTCCAGATGACTGGTCAGCAGTTGGCTTGTTGTGCAGGTCAGGTAGGTGTTAAAGGTTTATTACAGGAGCCAAAATGGGTTCATGTGTTCTGCATTGTAGATACTTTGACGTGGTTAAATAAATGCAATAGTCTTTACTATATTTCAGAGTTCAATGTTGTTCATGATGTGTAAATTTAATTATTAAATTATGAGCTCAGGGACATATTGACTGAAATATTTTAAGAATATTAATTATGACACTTTTTGTTTTTAACAGTACAGTACATGCTATGAATGCATTTATTCATTTTATTTGAATAATAAAATGTCCATGTATCTATTTACTGAACTGTGGTGTTTCTGGGACTCAGTACAAATTATTATGAAAACATAAAACCCGATCATTTCTGCATGCATAGCGATTTCCATTTTCTGTTTTGTTCCTGTCCATCAGTGCTCAGCGAACAGGACGACTTGTGAAAACAGGTCAACAGTTACACTGTTGAAGGACCAACTTTGGAGTTAAAATGGCATCAGGAGTGCATTTCATCTTCAGACTCTTGTTACCAGTTGTAACTGGATCATCTTATCCTGTCACAAAAAGTCATTGATCAATTATTTTCGTGATAAGTTCAAATGAGCCTGGTAATTCCCATCCTGATGAATATTTTCGAAGGCCAGTTTGGTTTACAGAGACATCACAATCCATTGTATTTATGGTTTTGACTGTGTGTATTTTCACATCCGTTTTGTTTATTGTTTTTAGTTGTGTTTTATTTTGGATATTTAATATATTTTCCAGATCCACTGGTGACTGTTCTTCAAAAAATAAAGTTTATTGCTCTCTGAGAGGCTGAACCTGCATTATTATACCATTGTCAATATAATACTTGAAAATGGCCTCAAAACAATATCATTGTTTATCGCAATAGTTACAGGGACAATTTATTGCCCAGCAGAATCTGCTGTGGTAACAGGCATTTTTTAACTGAAGGCCTGAAAACAACTGAAGACAGAAGATGAAGAATAAAATGACAAAAGAGAAAGAGGGTGATGTGTGAAAATATAGGGAAACAAAACAGAAAACACATCACTGGTCAATTATATTTGAATTTATCAACTTAAATTTGTGAATAAAATGAGATTAAAAAATAGCAGCAGATTATAAATTCCAGCACCTTACTAATCAAACATACTGAGTAAATAAGTCAGTTATTTTTTTCCCCCCTTTTGATTATTGATTAACAAACATATTAAAATATGTAACTATTGAGGCTTAATATCCTTTTCTACTCATCTACAGCTTTTTGTAAATTCTGTCTTATAAATGACATTTTCCTGAATGAAAATAGGAACTATGTGTGTGTGTGTGTTTTTTTTTTTATGTGTTGAGTGATGAAGTGGTAAACACGAGGGACCTGCTGACTTCTGCCCTGAGGCTCCACAGGGGGAGAAACATTTTCCCTTCATACGAAACCTTTGATCACACACCCTTTAATCACTTCCTGTAGATTATACAGTATACATGCACCCCAGCACTGCCCCCACTCTGTAAGAGTGTGCGTGTGTGTGTGCGTGCGTGCGTGCGTGCGTGCGTGCGTGCGTGCGTGCGTGCGTGTGTGTGTGTGTGTGTGTGTGTGTGTGCACCATGCGTTATGGCTTGAAGGCAGCCAGGGGGAGATGCAGTCATCCAGTCTGATGGCAGACAGTGATAG
Source organism: Poecilia mexicana (assembly GCF_051168715.1). Taxonomy (NCBI): domain Eukaryota; kingdom Metazoa; phylum Chordata; class Actinopteri; order Cyprinodontiformes; family Poeciliidae; genus Poecilia; species Poecilia mexicana. Next base: position 4,323,283 of record NW_028263377.1, on the reverse strand, counting down.
GGAAGAAAATGAGACAGAGGCATGATATCATCAAAGAGTGACAACCGGAGCGAGTTATAAATACACCAGGCTGAAAGCAATGAGCCGCATGAACTGACCGACTGACTCAGCACATTTACGGCCTGCAAAAATCAATCAGTGGAGGTGCAGCTCGAGCTGTTTCATCTGTCCTGGCCGACGAATACAGCGGTCATGGTTTGTGAGTGCAGCCAAATGTGCAAAGAAGCATTGAGGGAATTAAAGTCTTCAGTTTTCACTTTTTATGTACATATATAAAAAAAATCAAAACAAACCGCTGTGTTTGTGATTTTTTTATACTGAGATCTAAAAAAAATGAGTGAACATCTCCAGTGGGAGGTCAGAAATGAAAACAATTCTACAAATCTGAAATAAAAAAACAAGAAACAAGCAACTTCTCCAATGGATTTCCAAAAATATGCATTGTGAACCTGTGAATCATGTGTATGTGTGTGAGTGTGTGTTTTCATCCTGCCAGTTTACACAAACACTGTGGTGGGTTCCACTGTACGCCCACTACAGAGTGACTGCATGCAGATCGTCAGAAGATCCCCCCCTCGCCAAAAACACAAACACCCCCCCCCCCCCCCCACACACACACACACACACGTTTGTTTTGCTATCTTTGTGGGGACTTTCCATTGACTTCCATTCATTTCTACAGCCTAAACCTTACCTTTACCCTTTTCCTAACCCTAACCATCACATACCTAACCCTAACCAAAACTCAATTCATACCTTAGCCCTAACTCTGACCCCTGACCCAAAAACAGGGTTTCCCCTCGTGGGGACCAGGCTCAGGTCCCCACGAGGAGCGACTGGTCCCCACAACGTAGCATATGTCAGGAAAATCGTCCCCACAAGGTATTACAAACAAACGCACACACACACACACACACACACACACACACACACTCGCACGCATACACACAGGCGCCACTGGAGCGGTCACCACACCCTCTGCTTCTGCAAACCCAATCATCATCCAGGACCCTGGCAGGACCACAGCCACCTACACACAACTTCGTCCTTTAAGGGAGCATGCACCGGGTCGTATGACACCGTGAGTTAAAACCAAATGGCACCGTGAACACAAAGCTGCCTCCACGTGGGCCCATGTGGAGTCTGGGTGTTTCAGGAGGCAGGGTGTGACCTCTACCAGCACCAGGTCAGCTCTTAAAAGACGCAGATGCACTGGAGGGAAAGGAGATGGAGCTGGTGAGGTAACGTAAGACCAGTTAGACGTAGCAGGTCTCACCTCCAACCAAAGCCAGGACCCTGGAAGTCAACTCCTTAAGAAGACACTCTATGGGCACTCTAAGAAGTGTATTTGGGGTGTAGTTCATTTTATGCACTTATTTACATTAATCTCACTTATTCTTTTGGCTTAGTGATGACGACTTACTTTTTCGTGCTGAAGTAACTTAAAAGTTTCACATTTCTAAGGTAGAGGAACGTTTTACTTTGGCTTTTCTTGAAACAATTAAGTTCAAAGCCATGTCTGTGTCCTAAGTCTGACGTCATGACGAAGCTTCCCCAGGGACAGACCCTGAACCAACCAGCTGCTGTGGTGGCGCAGGGGTTCAGCACAACCCACATAAGGAGACCTTAGTCCTCCACACTACCGTCACAGAGTCCATTCTCAGCCTGATTACCTTTGCTGCATGTCTTTCCTGTCTAATTACTCTCAAATAAAGACCACCTGAGCTAAAAAAGGGTCCTTTATTAGTTTACTTCTTTATTTGAAGTAAACTAAATGATTTGAGTAAGACTCACTTAAATTTGTCAACTTAAACCAACTTACCATTTGAAGCAATTCAATTAAGTTGGTTCAACTATTTTCTTTTTTCAGTGTGTGGAATTATTATTCTAGTCATTAAAAGTCTTAAAGCTTTAGACTTTAAGACTCATTAGGAAATGCAGACTTCTGTTCTTCCTGTAACATTTTGTTTTCCTATTAAAGTTGAACATTTATTTTTCTTCCACGTTTTCCATTCAGACTTCTTTTTTTTCCCATCAGTGGTTGCAGTGAAACCCCCCCACCCACCCACCTCAGTTTGTCAAAATGTGACAAACGCCAACACAGCAGTAGCGTGCTGAATAGAAACGCTGTCTGGGTCTACAGAGACCACGCCCGCTGCTGCCACTTATATAAGACTGCAGATGTAACACCGATCGGAGACCCAACACCAGCAGCTCTGTCTCTATTATCCATAAAACTGCACAAAGTGAAATGAAGCTGTTGTAGACGTCTCTGATTACATCAGAACCAGTACCCTTCTCTACTGTGTAGTCAGGAAGTAGGAATCTGACTCAGGGTTAGAAGAAACTGCTATCATTTCACTGAAGCTCTATGAGTTTTGCAAGGCCAAAATTGTTTCAGGCACAAAGTGAAGAGGACTTAGAGGTACCAGATCAGGCTGATAGATCAGCGTGTCGCTGAGGGAGTCATCATTCGGTATGTCCTGTGCAGCCGAGATGATCTCAGGGTCAGATGTCTTCCAAAAAGGAAGCCAGGGGGTCACTAATGACTTGAGCTTGAAGGGTTTCCTCTGGTTACTGAAGAATCTCTGAGACCTTTGTCATGAACAATGAACACTTCTGGAAGGGAGCCGTGTGGCTCTGTCAAAGTCTGCTGACAATTTCTCTCCACAGATTGTTCATAATGTGGTTCATTACCAGGTTCAATGACAAAATCACTAAAGTCGTGATTGTCATCATCAGACTCTTCACTTAGTACTGATTTTGAGTTTAAATGCATTGTATGTCATTATAATGGAAACATCCCTGAGAAAAGGATTTAGGTTGAAATACCAAACATCAAAATAAAAATGAGATTCTTAACCACTGCTAGACTGGTCATCTGGACAGAACAGAGGCTTTCCTTGTTCTAATATCTCGTCAAACCCTGCCTGTATGTCAAATGAGATCGTCTTAGTCCCTAACCTTGCTTCGTTCTAAAGTATCATTGCAGCCAAAGAACGATCCATCCATCCATCCATCCATCCATCCATCCATCCATCCATCCATCCATCCATCCATCCATCCATCCATCCATCCATCCATCCAGGGCTGTGGGGGTCATTGGGATGGAGACATGGTACACCATGGACTGGAGGGCAAGAAGTCCATTGCAGGGTTTAAAATGACTTCTACAGTTTAATTCTTAATAAGTGTAAAAATACAAAATTCTATTCTTTATGCATACTGTTAAAGAGTAGCCAGAAAATTCTTCACTCTATTTTTTTCTACATTCTCTCCATCTAGATTCAATTACAGTCTTCAGTGTACACAAGGTAGTGCATACTTACAAAGCGGAAAGAAAATGATATGCTAGTTCTTAAATTTATTTGCAAAAAAATCTAAACTGAACCATGCAATTACGGCTGATGTCAGATTAAATAAGAACCAAAAGTCACCATATTCATAATAAGTATCCAACATGTAATCTCTGTATAAACCAAGCTGTCCCCTGAAGGGGTCAGAGGTTTGTTAGCGAACATTAGAGAACAAACAGAGGACACAGACAGCAGACAGGTCAGGGAGAAAGTTCTGTAGAAATTTAAAGCAGGATTCAGTTCAAACACAATATCCCCAACATCTGAATATCTCAACCCATTGTGTGAAAATGGAGAAGAGAAGCAAAACTGCAAAGGAAAGTATTAATGACAGAAGTAGCTAAATGGGTCAGTGACTTAATCTGTTCAGGAGTTGTGGAGATCCAGAGCTCAGACAGAAGGATCTGTTCCATACAGGCCACAAACCTGGTCTGTATGGAAGACTGGCCAGAGGAAAAGCCATTAAAAGTCTTGTTTAATGTTAATTAATGTGCTTTTCCAAAGCATTGTATTTTGTTTTAAAAAGAAACTGATCATAGTAACAAATCTGGTAATTTTCTTTTTCTTTCCAACATTTGGTATTCAGACCTCCTTGTAATGGCCCCCTCAACCCACGACTCATGTGCTGGTCAGTTGAAATATGAGAAATGCCGACACAGCAGCAGGCTGCGTGCTGAATGGTCCAGCTGTCAGTGTCCACACAGACAGCACACCCTGCTGCACAGCAAAGGCCTCCGGGTCGGTCCCAGCTCTCCACATGTCCAAAGTCAACAGCGGTTCCACCGGCTGTCGGGCCGTGGTGATGGCTGGGAAGTACCTGTCTGGTCCCGGCCGATGCTCTGCGGTGCTCGCCGGGACCTCTGGCCGGCAGCGGGGGCAGATGTGTGCCACTCAGTGCCGTACAGAGAGCTCCACTGCAGCCCGCATGGGAGGGCGAACCGCGGCCGCGGGTCAGCAGGAAAGTCCCGGGTATTACTCCGCTGCTGACCGACACGCGCTGGCAAACCGGAACTTAATTTACCGGGACGTGAAGGCTTTCCTCAGCGAGGTCGGTGGGGATCCTCGCGAGGCTCGGTACTGGCTGACCCAGTTCCAGAGAGCGAACTTATCTCAGTCGCCTGCTTTTGCTGTGCTGGAGGTAAACTTTTCATTTTTTATTTGTTAACGGGAAGTAACGGAGACTTTTATGTTTTCGAGTTTTTTTAAAATTAATTCATAGTCTTCAAAACTGAACGTCATTTCAGGCAGTTTATGGCACGAGGGTCAGTGTGAAATGCCCGGGCCTCACTCAGGGCTGTCAAATTTATTTTTATTTTGGACCATATCAAAATAAGCAAATTAGTTTTCATACATATTTCTTCCCTATATATATATATATATATATATATATATATATATATATATATATATATATATATATATATATATATATATATATATATATATATATATATTTAAAATATTGCACTATTTATTTAAAATTAGTTATTTGAAGTATAACACAGCTTTCTAAGGATCAAACCACGTTTAACTGAAGTCCTAAAATGGGTGCGGGTTTAATGTTTTTATTTTTTTTTAATTTTTTTTTCCCTTTTCAAAATCTCTTTCTCCTTCTCACTGTTTATTCAATGTCACATACTGTTTTTATTTTAATTATGTAAAGCACTTTGAAATGCCTTGCTGCTGAAATGTGCTATACAAATAAAATTTGATTGATTGATATCATATTTTTCCTCTACACAAGAGTAGTTTTATAGATGTTTCTCATAGCAACAGAGAAATAAGAATTTCTTTCTCAGCTTATGGCCAGTTTCTGGCACATTTTAAAAACATCACAATCTCATAACAAATCCTCCATTTTTACAAAGTCATCTGATCAATTCAGGTCAGTGCAGTGAGCTGGTTTATGTAGTATCTGAGACCACTTTTAATAAAATGTAGTTTTACACCATACTCTTTCTATTAATTCTAAAAGGTTTTTCGCATTTAGCTGTGTTCACTTCCACAGCTATTTAATGTAAAATCAGCTTCACCACGCTTACATTGTAATTACAGATGTCAATTACAGATAGTCAGAGGAAACCAGTTTTATGTCAAAATGGCCTGCCATGCAGCAGTACCAGTTTATGTGATCAACCTGTTAGTACCATAACTGCACCCTGGACCAACAAAAGGGACTGAACTGTCCCTTCTGACCCAACGTCAGACCGGTCCAGCAGGAAATGTTCCTGCTGATAGTTGGAAACAAATTAAGTTCCACAAAAAAAAGAAATACAATTCCAAAGTAAAATTTTATTTTTTTACTACTTTTAAAAAATGTCTATGATATTATTTCTAGACATGCCTTCATATGTAGAAAAAATAACCCAAAATGTCAGGACTGTGTGGCAACAGAACACATTTCCTGAAACACGCAGCTTAAAATTGACTGTTTTGAAATCGCTTATCTGCACACAAAAAAAAAATGATTTGACTGATTTTATTCCTTTTGCAGTGACCAAAGTACAGAGTGCTTCCTACTTTTAAACTCTAAATATTTTTGTGTCTCTTCGAGGTGGACGACTCGGTATTCCAAAGCAGGGAGGCGGTACAAAGCCTGGCCTTTGGCCTGTCGTTCCTGCAGCGGATGGACATGAAGTCCGTGGTGGTGATGGGCTGCTCCTATAACCAGGAATCAGAGTCTGTAGAAGCAGCCGCTGGGTCTTGGAGCACCAAAGGGCTGGTGAAGCGGTGCCAGCAGCTCACTGAAGCTCTACAGCTACACTCAGCAACTGTTCTACCATTCTTCTCAGCAGAGTCCTTCCTGCAGCTGCATGAGGCACCACAAGGCAGCAGGTTAGGACAAAACTTATTTTATAGCCACTAAAGAGGAGTCTCTGAAGGTTATAGGACCTGTGACTTCAACAATAGACAACACGGATGATTATGCATGATGCAACAATGATAATGCAATCGTTTTCTCTTTAAGATGTTCCACTCTCTCTTATTAAAAAAAGTAACTATTGCTCTGTTGCTTAAGAAAAATATATTGTTCACATGGGATCGGCTGCAGAAAAGTTTCCATCCACATGAACACAAACACACGCCTCAGTGTTGCTTTAAACATGCCAAACCCATATAGGGGGCAGTGTAGCCTAAAGCTAAAACTTTGTCGACCAATCAGATTGCTTCAAAACATCCACAACTTCCTGTTAGGATTTAAACATGGCTGCAAGAGGTTCATTTGTGTGGACAGACATAAATTGAGCTACTTTTAAATAGCGTATTAGAATATAAAGTTATTAAAACACAAGATGGTGTTGACTGGGAATCACATGGATGTAATGGTGGATTAGTGACAGACAGTAATCCGTGGAATTCTATATCTCTGTTTTCCCATCTGCACATGCACACACAGACAGAGTTTTCTCAAATCTGAGTTTAAGTAATTGTTTTTAGTGATGCTGTGTAGATGAAAGGCCAAAGTTCATAAAAATGTACTGGTTTTCCCAGATATCCCGACTACATGTGGACCAGGCCTGAATCAAACTGTTCTGTTTCCGGTTAAGATGAAGAGTTAAAGAAAGACAGCAAATATTTCTGTACCTGCCTGCAGAGTGGACCGACAGGGCTTACCGTCCCTTGATCTTGTACAGGTCAAGGGTCAGGAAAGAGGAAGCTTAGCATCGCTGTAGACCTACACAAACTGTTTAGTTTTATATTTAGGGGTGTCAGAATGTAATGTGCCTGAATATTAGTCTGTGCTACGCTCAGATTTTTATTAGTACTTCTTTTTCACTTCTTGTTCATCACATAAAATCCTAGTAAAACACATCAAAGCTAATAGGTAGAAGGGAAGAAAATGTAACGACATTCAAGGGGTGTGAAATACTTTTACTGTGATTCCAAAATGTCATGACAAATGTCCAGGTTTCCTGGCGTCGATGGTTTAATTCTCCTTCTGTTATGTTAGTAGAGTTCTATCCTTTTCTTTGCAGTGCTCCACACTCCATTTCTGTGGACATCAGCCTCCTCCAGTGGAGTCTGGACTGTGGGACCATCCCACTGGTTTGTCCAGTTGGGAGGGACGGACATGGATGCTCGTTGGTGCTGGACCCAACGGAGGTCACGGCAGCCATTTCCCGAGCCCTGCAGCCCCTCAAAGTCATGTTTCTGAACAACTCGGGAGGCCTGCGGGGCGAAAAGCACAAGGCACAGAACCAGCCCTCATGCACGCACATCAAATATGAATACACACTGCTTACTCACGTATGCCGCTCTCCGTTTGAGTGACAGGTACTGGACACGGTGTCACTGCCCACTGACCTGCCTGGTCTGTCTGCAGCGGAGTGGCTGAGCCAAGTGGAGCGCCGCAGGCTGACCACCATCGCCAGACTGCTAAATCAGCTACCAACAGAGTCCTCAGCTGTGATCACCTCTGCAGACACTCTGCTGACTGAGCTCTTCAGCCACCGGGGTGAGCCCTGCGAGCACAAGGCAAAGGCCACCCATGTCCCACTTTTTCACAGCATTCCCATCTTTTCACCACAAAAACAAATAAATCCGATCAAAATGGGAGGCGTATCCGATTGTTTTCAAAGCAGCAGCAGTCTGAACGGTCATGTCGCATTTTACAGAGCCCCCTAGTGGACATGGAGGATTTTTTTTTTTCCTTTGCATTTTCTCGCAGTAATGTACTGATCACTTCATGCGGCATAATTAAATACCGAAAGTCTTTCTTATGGTGTATAGGAGCTGATAAATTGACATTTTTTACAAAGCAGTGTAAGAACATTTTTTGCATTCACTCAGATTATTTTCCTCAGATGTCATAGTCTGAAACATGCAAGAGTCACGAAGAAGCAAAAACAAAAATAATGTATCAGAAGTATTTCAGAGCTCTGTGTGCAACACACAGGACAGTCTGAGTTGAGCTACTGCTAGCTTGATTGCATCTGTTTTTGACCTGCAGAATATCTTCTTAATTAATTTAGTAATTTGTTTTCTGTCTTGTGTTTCATGTCAGGTTCCGGCACACTTTTCAAAAACGGCGACCCCATACACAGGTCAGTAAATATTACACAAGCCCACGTAACCTGATCCGTGTGTCATAATCCAAAATTAACCCCTGTCACAAGGATACGCTTTCTAAAAGCACGGAAATCCCCTGACACACTGCTTCAGACTTACACACAAAGACACACTCGGCGTTCCTGTTGCTCTGTTCGTGCAGGTACTACACCTCTCTGGACGAGATCGACGTGGAGCGTCTGCTGACTCTCATCAACAAGTCATTCGATAAAACTCTGAGGCAGGATTATGTGGAGTCTTTGAAGGGACGGCTGCACTGCGTCTACCTCTCTGAAGGGTGCGTTCAAGTAGTGGAGGGGAAAAAATATGACAAAGTTAAGCTTTTAATGTACATTTCATTTCTCCAGTATTCATACTGTTTGAACTTTTTTATATTTTGCTGGGCTACAACTATAAACCCTAATGTGGGATTTAATGTGACATAGTCTGGAAATGACTCGTGGTTTTCAACCATTCACCAATTAAAATCCAAAAAGTGTTGCATGGATTTGTTTTGAGGTCCCTTCAGCCAACACTTTATAGAGCATGAGTGAAGTTGACAACCCCCTCAATATTGCCACATGTTGACGTTTCGCGTGGCTGTCATAAACAGGAAGTAGAGGTTGCTAACTAGCATCAACCGGACATTTCTGGAGATGCCGAGTGTCCGCCCATCCAAGTTTGAACTTTTCCAACTTACGTGCCTCTGCTAAGGCACAGACCCACCATCAGATGGAAGCATTCACTGCGTCAGCACTTATTCAGCAAATGTGTTTCCTTCTCCCCTTTTACTCATTAACTCTTTAACAAAGAAACCAAAAACCAGCTGAAGCGAGCGTAAAATCTTTTCATACGAGATTGAGAAAATTCTTCCGAATGTTACAGTTTCTGTCAAACTTTTCTAATGTGATACTTAAAAATACACATAAAAAAAAATCTTTGACGGAAACACAGCGAAGTAAATAAAATGCACACCGCACTTTTCAGATAGGAAAACATGCCTTTTTGCTTCCATCTCACAACACTGCTTGTGTGTGAGAAAGTACCACATATTTTTGCATTAATGTCCTCCACCAGCTACAGTGCAGCAGCCATCATCACCATGGAGCCCGTCAACGGTGGGACCCCATACCTGGACAAGTTTGTGGTGAGCAGCAGTAAGCAGGGGCAGGGCACCAGCCACATCCTGTGGGAGTGCATCCGACAGGATTTGGGCAAGCTGTTCTGGAGGTCAAAGGCCACCAACAGGATCAACCCATGGTTAGTCCCACACAAAAATATTAACGTGGTATCAAGTAGACATACTCTTGCTATGGTAAGGAATGATCCCAAGCACAGTGTATCAGTAAAGAGTCCTAAGCTTCAGTAAAGTTAAAAACAACTAAGAGCTCCAAAGTCTCTGTTATGTTGTGAAAAGATGATAAAGTCTAACAGAAGCCAACAGCTGCGGTTCTACAAGCTGTTTAGTCGTTGGATGTTCTATTCAGTTCTATTACGTTGTTGGGTTCTAACCTGAAAACAATCAGCTGGGCTCAGCAGGAAGCACCAGATCACAGCCTCCACTTCATTTCTCCTCCTCTGTCCAGGTACTTTAAGCACTGTGACGGCAGCTTTGTAAACGGAGTGTGGACCGTCTTCTGGTTTGGCCTGACGGACATCAGAGACTCGTACGCGCTATTAGAGCACGCCAAGAGCCTCCCCGACTCATTCCAAAGCTGCCGCCTCACCTCCACCCAGCTGCCTCCTGCTCCTCCAGCTGCTGCTTCCTGAACTCCTGCTTCTTAGTCGATGGTTTTTGTGGCAGTTCAGCTTTGGAGACCATTTACATAATCAATGACTAGATTCTGATTTTGGAAGTTTTCTTCTTTCCTGGACTTTTCTCAAAAAAAAAAACAAAAAAAAACACTTGCTGCAAAATTCTTTAGCATTTTGGACTTACAAAATATTTGGATCATAAAAAGAAAAAAAATTGTAATAAAATTACAAAAATAAAGTCAAAATAATCTGAGAATAAAGTCATAGTATTAGGAAAAGAAAGTCATAATATTACGGGAATAAAGTTGATATAATAGGAAAATGAAGTTGTGATAATATAATATCAAAGTCACAATATATTGAAAATAATGTGGTAATATTATAAATTTATTCTCATATTATTTCAACTTTATTTTTGTACAACTTATCCTAAAGTAAAACTGGGAACAGATTTAAAATATGGATTTACATGAAAGCTCCAAAGGTTTTGATTACTAAAAGAAAAATATCACCCAGCTACTTTGCAATGCAGTCTCCAGAACTGAAAACAAAAAAATATCTCATCTTAAAGCACTTGGGTGTCATTAAAGTGGGTTTTTTGCACATGGAAATGTCTAATTATTTCTTGCAAGGAGTTCGTCTGTTCATCTGTCTGTGGTCCCTTCTAGACAGCAACAAATTCCACAATTTAGATTTGATGTTTGTAACTGAAAGAAAAAATACAAAAAGCATACAGCTGGAATTTGCCACATAACTACTAACTTACACAGCAGTATGTTTAGTTAAAGATGTGGCACAATCTTTTTGTACTCAGAATTCTGAATATATTAGTTCTAAAATAAATGTATAAATAAAATGTTTTATTTGGCTTAATTCAAATTCAGACAGAATCTCTGAAGTATTAGGAGAAAAAAAAATATTTTGGATTTGCTTTCACTCCAAATCTAAAATCCAATTTGGCTGTCATGTCTGTAACACCCGTCTGTGAAACACTGACTTCCGAGGCGAATTAAACATAAAATACACATTATTAGGATAGAAGTACACTATTTCAGTACATATAAATAAAGCCAATGGCGGCTTTTAAACAGTGACATGATTGCATTTTCCACTTTCTGAAAATAAAATCATTTGTAATAATTTTTCGAAAAATTTGACGGTATCCCATGGAGACAAATCATGCTCGAGCCATTCCCGAGAGGAAAAACAACAAAGCTGTCCTAGACGGTTGGAGCCAGAAGATGGCGGTAATGCAACCCAAACCATGCCAGTGAACTCTAACGTACAGGAAGAAGACGTGAACTTCCGGTCAGTGCAATAACAAGCAATGGCGGAGGAAGGACCGGGTAGAGAAGCCAAAGCGACCCGAACAGCCGCAGAGATGCAGCTTCTCCGCCGCAGACAGGAGCTGGACTACTTCCAGAAGAACGCAGCGCGGATCCGGAGCAGGAACCTGCTGACCGGCCTGGGCATCGGAGCGTTCGTGGTCGGCATCTGTATCCTTCACAGTTCACTTACACAACAAGAGGTTGACTGAAGGAGCAAGATGTCTAGAAGAGCTGGAAGTCAAAACTTAAATTTGTCAGCGAAAGAGTTGACATAAAGAAATAAAAACTTTAAAATTATACCAAGGTCATGTATGTAGGTAAAAAAAATCAGACAGCTGATTTTGAAAAGCAGGAAGTTCAGGAATATTCCTCAATTTACTTCGAACATTGTGAATAGTTGTAACCTAAAATATTTATTTTATTTTTGATATAGTCGTGAAAAGTTGCACTGTACGTTATGTTGAAAACGTTGACAGGGAACTTCCTGCACTGCAACATAAAGTCGTTTGTCAAACAGGCGCTTGTAATGGGCCCAGAAATGAAGACTTGAATCCTAACTTGTTGATCACAGGTACAACTAAGCATCATCTATTTACATCATCTATTTTCAAGCTATTATTTACTCTTTTAAAACATCAATTTTACGCGATTTGACCAAGTTCACTAAAATATAAAAAAAGGGATGTAGAAAATGCAGCAAATTCCGTCCTTCACGCTATGTCTAATATTTTCCCCTTACCAATTAATTGTTAATCAATCAATCAACTTCAAATTAACTCATTAATCGATATCCTTAATCACTATTATCAGTTACATTTTGTACTCCTGCCCTGCTCACATCTGGGCAATGAACAGACTGAATGTTCTGCCTGGTTTTGTTTCCGTTTTGTTTTTTCTGTATGAAAAAATCCTGGATATTTTTTTTTTTTGCAGAAATTTTGCAATAAACTCACAATTACACAGCAGTGCAGAAACGGTGCAGTGGCCTGTTGAATTTTGCATGAATTTCCATGATTGTGGAATTGCTAAATTGTGGAGGAACTGATTGATGCAATTTGGCAGAAAGCAGATAGAAACTGCTTTGATTTGATTGATAAAATAATATTTAATCACACTTGAAGGTCTTGAAGGTTCTCTTTAGCTGCCCCTCTGGTTTTACACGGGCCAAAGTAGAAGCTGCGGCGTGCTGTACATGGCCCTCGAGTCTTCAGTTTAACACATCTGCCATAAATCTTAATGGATTTCATTTTTATGTGCAAAACAGTGTTGAACAATCGCATGACATTTTAGTAAAATTCTGAAATGTGGCCTGTGTTTGTATTCAGCCCTGTTTGCTTTGACAGAAAGCTTCAGCGTTCAGACAGGCTGTTATAGCAGAGATGATCACTGCTGATGACTTCAGACTGATGTGATTTGCTTTAACCAGCCGTCCATCAGTCAGCTACACCATCCTGTCGGTCAAACAGGAGAGGATCGTGGAGGAGCTGGATGAAGAGGCCAGGATCCACATCATCAGGGGCCCGCGGACTGGGGCCAACTCCTGATCAGGAGCTCAGCTGGGCAAACATGCGGACCCATCACACATCCATTTCTCGTTTTACGCATTTTATTCCACAAACTGTTAACACGAGTGATACATGTGGACATTCTGACAAATAAGAATGTTATAATAAAATAAAGTCATAACAGTTGTAAAATCTGTGAAGGTAATTTGAAGGTGTGTATATATATATATATATATATATATATATATATATATATATATATATATATATATATATATATATATATATATATATATATATATATATATATATATATATATATATGCACACACACACACACTGAAAGTGTCTTCAGATATTTAGTCAATGACCACAAGTATAGCATTGATATTCAGAAAATTCTACCAGAAACAAACAGAACCCAGGAAAACAAAGAGAGGGCCGCTTCAACAAACAAAACGAAATATGTGCAGTAAAGGAAAATGTTTTCTTAGAAGTACTTCAACAAGAAATCTTGAAAAGGTTCAAACAAAACAAGCAATCTGGAGCAGTCACATATAAAGCCATCCATCACTCCAGTAAGTCGTGCCTCAGATCCCAGTAAACAAATAAACCAGAGTCCAGGGAACCATCACCGAAGGAAATGAGTCGTGAGAAACAAATCTTAGTGATGTTTGCATTGGAACAAGTTGTAACAGGTACAAGACAAGTTTATGTGAACTCAGAGAAAGTGTGTATACATAAATTAAATACATTAAACATTAGATCTACGGTCTGTGTAAAATGTCATTTATGGGAGGCCCCTGATGGTTCAGTGGCCTAGTTTGCTCGTGTCTTGAGCATGTGACACGTGAAAAGGTTTAATGGGTGTGAATATTTTTTTCTGGGCTCTGTTAGCAGGGCTTCCTAAAGCCACTCACGGCATTTACTCTGCTGCAGGCAAAGCAGAGGATTTGATGGCCAGGTTAATCTGCATATCAAGTAAGAGTTAGAGCAGTGCTGTGATTGGTTGGTATACTCACAGAAAACAAACATCACCTCAATGATTCAAAGCTCTACAACTGCTGCTGCAGCCTGAGGTGAGTTCAGATATCATCCAGTGAAGCTTTTACATAAATGTAGTCTTAAAAAGTCAGGCAGGTTTGTCGAGAAAAAGCTAGAAGGTGAAGACAAAGACTGACTTTTCTGTGCAGTTTGAACTTTTACTGATGTCTGTACCATCTATGGATTACTTGCAGTGTATGGGATAAATTGTTTAGTTATTGCTTGGTTATTGTATGATTAGCTTAGCTAGAAACATATTTTTTTAAAGGATTGCAAAAACAGGTGCAGGTGGAGCAAAGATGTGGTCAAGTCCAAGTCAGTAGCCAAGAGGTACTCCAAAGGTCCCATATGTAATCCTGTGTGAAATTCCATGTAAGCATTCTGTAGATACCCAATTGTTACCAACAAAGTCTTCTGTTAGTACCAGAAGACCACCGAGGTCTGGTCCTGGTTCTGGTTCTGGTTCTGCTCTGCATCCCCAGAACCAAACGAGGAGAAGCAGCATTCAGCTTCTATGCACCTCAAATCTGGAACAAACTTCCAGAAAACTGCAAAACAGCCAAAACACTGAGTTCCTTTCAAGCTAGACTAAAAACTCAGCTGTTTAGAGTTGCTTTTGAACCATTTGAAATGAAACACTGAAAGGTTTCATTTCAGTGTTTCATTTGTACAGTCATTGTACATTTTGTCAATTACGATGGTATTTGACAAAATGCAACTTTTCAACAGTGTTGAAACTGTGTTCTATGACTCTGGATTTTACTGTTTTTATGATGTAAAGAACTTTGAACTGCCTAGTTGCTGAAATGTGTTATACAAATAAGCTTGATTGACTGATAATCAAAATTCTAATCTGATTCCAGCGGAGACATTATGAGGACCATCTTGGTCGTTGTATCATTGATGTCTGTCCTGTACTTTGCCTGTGGGCAGCATTTGGGCCTCAGAGAAGGGAAGTTTACATTTTATGAAATACAGAAACCCTGGAGCGAAGCCCAGGCCTCCTGCAGGGAGCATCACACTGACCTGATCACTATCAGGACAGAAACAGACATTCAGGTGCTGAACGGTACCAGGGGCTGGATTGGACTTCACCGAGACAACAACAGGAGCGACTGGAAATGGTCCAGAAGAAACGAGACAGCAACCTTCCTCAACTGGGATGAAAACGGTGAGCGAGATGAATTCTGTGCAGTAAATGTTGCAGTGATGTCTGCAATTAGCTAAACCTTTTTCATGTTGGGGTGGAGCTTTTTTTCCAGGTTCGCTTCAGAAAAACATACAGAGTGGCTCGTATTTGTTGAGTTTCAGAAACTGGGAATAAGTAAGTATGGAGGGAAGGAAAAGGGAACAACACAAGGAAGGAAGGAAAAAACGAAGGAGGGACAAAAATGATGGAGAAGAAAATATATATAATTTTCCAAACCCTTATTTTCTTTGTCCATATACTCAGTGAGACAAGGGAGTTGAAATCAAATTATATGTCAAGGTTTGTTTACCTACATAGTAAATATATCTGTTTATGTCCACAGGAATTTATTTTTTATCAGTAAAAGTGTCTAACTTAACTTCTATCGTGATAAACTAAGAAATGTATTTCCAGGTAGACATTTTAGAAGGTTTACATACAAAATATGTGTGAATATACTGTAGGTTTAATAGGTAGTGGCTTATTAGTCTTAATAAGATAAGAATGGGGTTTTTTGTCTACTGTTTTGAAATTCTACTCTGTCAGAATCTTGTTCGAGAGTGCAGGATGATTTATTCTTCAAAGTAGAGGTATAATAAAAACTTACGTTTGTTTTCTGTTTCTCATAGAACCGTCACAAAATGAGCACTGTGTCTTCCAGCGGCCGCTCACTAAGAAGTGGTCAAGTGTTCCTTGTAGCGCAACACGTGTCTTCATTTGCCACGATGACGGGCTGATTCTGGTGAAGGAGAATAAGACGTGGGACGAGGCGTTGGAGCACTGCAGGACTCTGAACAAAGTCAACAGATACGACCTGGCAACCCTCACCACAGACGACGACCACAATTTTGCACGACAGACAATCCAACTGGCAACCACTGAGGAGGTGGGCTGCTGTTTACTCTGTGTTGCCTTTGTTAACCAACTCACCCTCTGTTGTTATGTTGATCTCCCTGCTACATGTCGGTAGGTGTGGACCGGCCTGCGTTACCTTGGTGATGAGTGGTTCTGGGTGGGCGGAGAACCGGTGCAGTACCAGAACATTCCAAGCTGCCCGGCTGTGAGATGTGGAGTCCTGGAGAAGAACAGCAACTCATTATTTGGGATCAGAGACTGCAATGAGAGAAGGAACTTCTTCTGTTATTTAAAATCTAGAATCATGTAGAAAAACTATTTGATGGAAAGAGGCTCTTCTCTTAAGGTGATAACTTAAACTAGCTGAATGGATGGATGGCAAGAATAAGCCATGTTAGAAGCTTTCTATTCAAAGAACTAGTTGCTGTATGAATGTAAGTTATCATATATTATGAATTCTGGATATGAAGTTGAGGGTTTTGTTGAATCATGACTATTGAGTTCAGTTGCCATGTTTACAGCTCCAAACCCATTCAATGAATTAGAACATTATTGGAAAGTTTTTTTTCCAACAACTACAGAATGTCATGAAGTGAAACACATTATATAGATTAACTACACCAATGGATATCTGAAAACTGTTATTTATGTTAATTATGATGATTTTTTGCTCATACTTAAAGGGGCAGTTTTATGTAAAATCTTTTAAGCTTGGATGAGAGCAGACTTCCCCCCACTGGTTCTGTCATATGTGGCTACCGACATATTTAAATGGATCACATGTTTTAATATATAAAATTGTGTTAAGTGTTATGTTGTTAGTAGAATCCTCTGAATTATTTGTAAACAATAAATAAGTTGTGGTTGGAAACTTAAAAATGTTATGTTTTTTTCTGTCCCTGAATGCCCCGTACTTTACACCCATCAGGTTGTTCTAATAACATTCTTCAGGGTGGAAGACTGAAGGTTTACCATTTTCAGATTCGGTGAGATGAAAACATCTAAAGAACCATAGCAGCTGTTCAAAAAGAAACAGTTTGCTATAGAGGCATGTCGTCTGTTCTAGACAGTTGCTGGTTGTGCCAATCCCTCGCCATTTTCTACTTTTACTGTTTTGGTCAATCGTTTTTGACTTTTTGGGGTGTGAAAAGTTGTTTGGCTCAAGATATTCATTTGTACTTGAAAACATACTGTCACAAAGGAGAAAGGACAAATTGACCTGTGGCTGCTTTTATGAAACACTGGACCCAACCAAAACAAAAGTGTACATACGGCCAAATGCCGACATCGGCATCCGATGGGGAAAAAAGTCCAACTTATATATACACTGCTCAAAAACATAAAGGGAACACTCAAATAACACATCCTAGATCTGAATGAATGAAATATTCTCATTGAATACTTTGTTCTGTACAAAGTTGAATGTGCTGACAACAAAATCACACAAAAATCATCAATGGAAATCAAATTTATTAACCAATGGAGGCCTGGATTTGGAGCCACACACAAAATTAAAGTGAAATGTTCCCTTTATTTTTTTGAGCAGAAAATAATGATGTGGAACTTTGTATAATATAGTGCCATGATATACTGAAAGACGAACTTTTACAAAAGAAAACTAGAAAAAGATTAACAGGTCACAGAGTGTGTTTTTTCAGAACTCTTAGCTTCTGTCCCATTGAATCAACTCCACTGATAAAACAGATAATATGCTCCACTGTAACTTACAACTTGACACACAAAGAAACTTTGTGTTTTTTATGTGCACCTGACACTGTTGAACAGCTGCAATCTTACAAGATTTAAGTTTTACTGAAAGTTAAACTCAAAGATGCGAAAGGAAGAAACAGTGCCTAAAGCAAACTTGTGGCATTTGGCCACAGAAAAAACTCACATGTGAGTAAGATAATGAGATGAGAACTTATCTGCTTAACAAATGCTGTGTCTTGTACAGGAAAAAGGAATAAAAAATTTGAATTTTCTTTGCATTTTGAACACAACATTCAAAACTGACAGAGAATTTTATCTTAGAGACATACAATGTTGATTTACAAAAGAAGAAGAAAAAGAAGGAAAACCATTTTTGCTTGATATATAGAAAGAATCAGAAAATACCAAGAATTGAACCCTGAAAACTTTATTTTCAGGGTTGATGAAGACACAATCTTGAAGGTTTATAAGAAATCCTCTGTTGGCTAAAGAAAAAAATCAGAGGTTGATCAAAAATGTGTTTATTTTACAGCACATTTACTGATAAGTGACAAGGTTTCCCTCGGTGCATTATAAGCCTGGAGGGCCACCAGGCTGAGCATTGTCTGTTTTTTGTAATTAGAGTTTTTCTATACACCAGTAACAGATGACAAAGACGGGTTAAAGAGTCTCTTAGGTGACATGGTTAGAAGCAGTCAGAGGTCAGGAGTCTTTCCTTTATCCTCTGGAGCTTCATAACCACTTCCTGTCTTTACTTGTCTACATGCTAATAACTTCAGCAAATAAAATGACAAGTCACATATAAAGGATCGAAACATTTTGGAAACTATAACTAGGATGAAACAACTGAAGTGCAAAACAAATAAATTTATTTTGTTTGAGTTTTTTTATGTTTGCCTTTTTTTTAAGTCTTTATAGTTGGTGTTTAGGTTTTGTTAATAATGTCTTTGAATAACAATTACCTTCTGATATTTTCCAAATTTCCTGTCAACTTTAGACATTTTTTAGCTCAAAAACACAGTAGCGCCCCCTACCACCGGACCTAGCAGGTTTTCTGGAGGAAAACCTTGTGTGAAATATGAAGAAAAACAGAATGTGTTCAACTAAAAGTCCTACAGATATAGCATATGAGTAAATGTTTTAAAAAGCATGTTTTGAAATGGAACATGGTTTGGAACTCTTTTTGCATGACTTAAACCTCACACCCAGGACGGATTTGGTAAAGCAGGAAACCAAGGATGTTGTTGCCTCAAGGCAGCAGCACATTTGAAAAATACATTTCCCTATGCAAATAATCTGAGAGGTTTATGGTCATACAAACACATGCTACTATTTTATCAGTCCAACCTGTCTACTTTGATGCCACAAGCATCCCTGATTTAATAAAGTCAGTTAAACAATTATGACATCATCTACAGATGTCTTTTTGTAGCATGAAGCTGCCCTAATACCTGCAGGGCAGCTTCATGCTACCTTAGAGACACAATGTTGATTTACAAAAAAAGAAAAAAAAAGGAAAACCAATTTTGTTTGATATATAGAAAGAATCAGAAAATACCAAGAATTAAACCCTGAAAACTATATTTTCCGGGTTGATGAAGACACAATCTTGTCTTCATCAAGATTGTGAAGACAAAATTGTCTTCACAATCTTTGGAAGCTGGTGCAGGCCACCAGCTTCCAAATGCTGCAAGCTGGTGGCCTGCAGCATTTGGAGAAGCAGGCCACCAGCTTCTCCAAATGCTGCAGGAGGTCACTTCATTTTGTATTTATTCTGGACATTAAAAAAAAGTTCAATTAAAATAAATCTGTAAGGGATCTCGTTACAATCACCACTGTATGTGAACAGTTTGAGAAGTTTGGTTTAAAGGTGTGAAGCAGAAGTTGGAGGCCAGAGAGGCAGCTTAGTGAGTGCTGTGGTAACCGCGGTAATCTGCATATTCATTTTTTTGTGTAGCTCTGTGATTGGTCGGTGGAGACTTTATACTGGGTGTAAACACGGAGAATCATCATTACATGAAGCAGAGCTACAAAAAACCTCTACAGCCTGAGGTGAGTACAGAGGTGATATTTAGGATAATGGATAAAGTGTCACTGGAGCAGGCAGAACGACAGAACGCTTTAAAACTTTCTTAAACATATGACCACCAGTGAAATATTTTTTTGACATTTATTAGTGGATATAATCCATATTGGTTTCAGATTGGTTCTGATCCTGTGTGTGCGTAGAGGTTTTAGGATAGCTTTAGCACACAGGAAAAACCAGAGTTCAATTTTTCTTTTACAAATGAAAGTCAAACTTCATGAAGGTTTTAAATCAAACAGTACAAACAAACAAACACAGAACACACTTAACCTTTTGGTTCCTTAAGAACCAAAAGGAAGAGTCACAGAATAAACAATTACAATTCTGCAGAAACAACAAAATACTGAGGCACAAAAAGGAGGACAAATGGTATAAATGGTCATTTTTGGAAATTATTTCCAGATTATTATAATTATTATTATTATATTTTTGTGATATTTGTGTGAGTTAATCTGGAATCACAGAGATGTTTTGGGTGGAAACAGAATAAAACAAAATAAGAACCAAAAGGAAGATAAATGTTTTGTGATATTATCATGTTATTTTCCTCTCTCCGCCCCGTGTCATGCGGTGGAATCAACTGTCGTACTGAGATGGTGTTTAGTATAATATGAGTTTTAATGAAGATTAAACACATTTGTGTGTATTGCTGATTGTTGTTCCATAGATTTTTTTTTTTTTTTGTAAAATGTGAAAATTGTGGGGGGAGCAAACACATTTCATGTTTATATCTACACTTATATGTCTACACATCACCATTTCTCTAACTGAATTTGTTTCTAAATGTGCAACTGGCACAAAAATTCCACCAGATGGCAGCAAGAACCCGTTCACACACATGCACGACATCAAAGCATAAATGTCCCTAAGTGTAGTTAGCATAGCCACCAATGACGGATGAATTAACGGTTTTCCTGTAACAGTAAGTTGTTATTTAGCAAATTTAGCAGCGAGTACACACGGTAATAGACAGCGCTAAGCCCCTCCTCCTGGCTCTGATTGTTCCTTCAGACATCAATAGTTCAAGGAGGAGGTGGAGGAGGCCGACCTTTTCTCAGATTATCTGTCTCAAAATAAACTGTCAATATGGTGACAGTTTTAACAAAACAAAAAAAAACAATTATTATTATTTTTTTTATAAAAGTTACATACTGCAGCTTTAATAACATGCATATCTGATCCCAGGTGTTTTGATGGCCTTCAGTGGAAACATGATTCGGTTCGTCTTCATCTTTGTCCCCTTGGTGCTGACCGTTCATCCTGTCAGGGGCCAACAGACCAGACTCAACACTCTGACGTTTAAATATTATTATGTTTGGGCTACGTGGCCACAGGCTCAGTCTGCCTGTCGAGAGCAACACAGCGACCTGACCACCATCAGAAATGAAAGAGAAATGAAAGCTTATTCCAGCGGCCAAGGCTGGATCGGATTGTACCGTGAGAGTGATGACGGTCCGTGGAAATGGTCCAGTGGAGATGAGATTGGAACCTTCTTCAAGTGGGAACTTAATGGTAAGCAGAGCAACTAGGTTTTATCATCAGTTTTTTTGTTTGTTTTTTTTTTTGCTTTTGCAAATCTTTTTCTTGTGTTATTCAATTCAACACAATTCAATAATAATAATAAAAAAACTTTAATCCACAGCGGAAAGTTAAATGTACTTGATACGACTAGCTTCCTAAAAAGTTATTGTAGATGCAACACTGCAGTGCCTCCTGCAGAGGTCAGTGTTACTGCAGAACTCCTGACCTGTTGAGTCAGATCAAACATGAGACAGTTACATAATTGGATGTTCCAACAGAGCAATAATTCAAAACACACTTAATAATAAAACTGTTTTTAGAACAGAACAAGGAGGCGGACGTTCAAAGCCCCAACCACTGGAGACTCTGCTTCAAAATCCTATGCAAGGGTGCTGTGGTGGTGCAGGGGCAAAGCACAACTCATGTATTGAGGTCTTAGTCCTCATGCCGGTGGTTACAGGTTCAATTCCTGGCCTGGTGACATTTGACACATCTCTTTCCTGTCAAACTACTTTCAAATAAAGACCACTAGAGCCAACAAAACCTTTATAAAATGTTCCCATGCAAGAGAGAAAGAACTATTTAGATCAAACTTGCTAATGGATATCTATAGATGTCTCTTAGTTAGATATCTAATAGAGACATCTATGTATATTTGAACCAATACCAGTTTGCTTTTCCCACATGCAGCACATGTAGAAATCTTTCATTTTAATCATAAGCATTCTTCAACTGAGTGACAGAATCTAAAACAATATAGTCCATAAAAACACACTATGATTTTTTAAAAGTAATTAATTTGCCTTTCATTGCACAGCCACCTTCCATAAGCGCTGATGATTACATCAGATACTCTCTGATCTAAATAACTGATTTAATAGAATCGTCATCCTGTGTGCTGCTTTGTTTGCAGAACCAAAACACGGCCAGCACTGTGTCTATCAGTACCTAAGCAAATGGAAAAGTGAAAGATGTGACATTTCACATACTTACATGTGTTATGATGAGGACCTGGTTCTGGTGAAGGAGAATAAGACGTGGGAGGAGGCGTTGGAGCACTGCAGGACTCTGAAGGAAGGGAACAGATACGACCTGGCAACCCTGATCACCCCCGATGACCACAGCTACGCACGAGAGAGAGCCCAGCACGCCACCACTGAGGAGGTGGGCCTCAGTTCTGACTATCACTGCTACCTTGTCAGATTTTCCTACCATAGAGCGTCTATCTGTCGGTGATACGCATCCAAAACTGCTACCGTCATGTTTACAAACAGAAAACTGTATCGGGTTGTGTTAATGTTAAATATATTGGATAACATTATTTGAGTGACGGGATTGAAATGGAAACTTAGGAGTTATGCTTAGCTTAGCATTGGAACAATTTATACGTAAGAAACCACAAGATCACTTCCTTCATCTGAATATCCTACCCATTTAAAATGAAAAGCTATAGCTCAATGCACTAATCCTTTTACTAGAATATCCTACCTGTTAAAAATATTTTAAATAGGTGTTTGTAAGAATAAAATAGTAACAGACAGAGGAAACAAGTTTTTATTGAAATTAAATTGACAAGTACAGATCACCGCAAGTCTTTTTTCCGTATTAATCCGTTGTATGACAGACTTTATTAAATGCAGCACCGCCACAATGAGTCCACCGAACTGCGCAGGTCACTGAAATGAAAGGATATGATTAATATACACTATTACACCACTATTACACAGCTTCAATCCCACATAGCATCGCTACCAACATCTATTTAACAAGGTTTAGTAATAAAGAGTGATTACTAACTACAGTCTGAATAGTAGAGGTCGGATTTTTTAATCATTCATCCGGCCTGAACGTCACTGATACTCGACAAACGTCACCATTCAGCGTCCTGATACGCACAAGCTGGAAGAAAAAAACAACCATTGGGGACTAAAATGAGGATTAAGTTAACAACTGGACAACTTCAAAGTTATTAGATGCCCTCCGCCATTAGCATCCATGTTTCCTTCCACAAACATTGACCACTTATTTTTTATGGCGGTTGGCAAAACACTGAGCGCTCTCTCTATGTGTGACGTCATTGTGCCGTGCATGCGGGACACTTTTGTGTTGTTTGCAGTCAAGGGCGTAGGTTCGGTCTAAGTTTTGGTGGGGACCTTGACACCCCCCCCCCCCCCGCAGGACAGTGAAATGCCCAAGAGCACCGAACATTTTTGAGAAGGTGGGGGAAACCACATTGGCTTAATAACCCCCTCCCCCCAACCATAACCATATCATACATCTTGTGTATACAACCAGATACAGTCATACTCAGCAGATCAGTTCAAGAACACTTTACTTTTTCCTTTACAAAATTCAGCAAACGTTACAAGTAAGATCAAAAGAAATATCCTCTGGATACAGCAAACACAATTGCAGATAAGAAGAAATCAATAATAAAATAAAAAAGAAAAAATATTACATAATTAACAGACCTATTCTACCTCACATTCAGTGCTGACCTTACTAAACACCGGACTTTACAACAAATGCGTTGCGTGATAGATATCTAACTTATGGGTCCACTCACTGTACTTACAGCCGACGTAGCGAAATAACTTCTAATGTCTGTCCTTTTCTTTTTTGGTGGCGACATGGTCTCAGAGACTCAGAAGGAGACGCGTGTGCCCAGCTAGCCGCCGCCTTTTGCAGCTAATCAAAGAACGTCCGACGATTCAACTGACTCCCCCTCCCCCCACCCCCCCGACAGCACCGTTCCGACACGGTCTCGGAGGCTCATAATTAATGTCAAACTAAGAAGCTTCCGTTCCGCGCACCGCCTGTTGCTGCTAATCAAAGATCGTAGATCCACGTTCTTTGAGCCAATATGGCAAAAATTGGTCGGGACTTTTTCATATCCCGTGAATATTGGTCGGGACATGTCCCTACCGTCCCTACCCAAACCTACGCCCATGTTTGCAGTTCACACTGGAGATCACATACAAGACGCATTGGAAGTTTAAACGACTTCCACGCTAAAACAAACAAACAAACAAACAAAAAAACAAACAAACAAAAAAAAATTTCACAAAACATTTGGACTTGGGTGACTTCAGGCTGCAGTGCGAACGGAGTGTTTTTTGCCACATTAGCATTTTACCACTGTATTCATGTGGCTCTCTGTGCTACATGTCGGCAGGTGTGGACGGGTCTTCGTTACCTGGGCGATGAGTGGGTCTGGATTGCTGGAGAACCGGTGCAGTACCCGAACATGCCAGGCTGCCCAGGTAGCAGGTGTGGCGTCCTGGAGAAAAATAGTGACTCCCTGTTTGGGGTCAGAGACTGCAGCCAGAGGAAGAACTTCTTCTGCTATAAGGAACCTGATGGCGGCTGAAAGCCTCCGAGATTCTTCACACACAGAACATTTAGAAACACTGTGTTTAATACGTACACTAACATTATATACAGGTTTAGTAAAATATGTATATACAATAAAGAAGAGCTGCCATTAATTATTATTGTCCTATCAATTATTGAGACAATTAATCAATCAAATCACAAAGTGCCACATTCTGCAGATTTTTCATTTAAGCACTGAAGCTTCTTTTATAAAATATTAATTATATAAAACATGCAGATAAACAAATAATTTAATTTGTTTTTTAAATGTGAAAATGAACATCTTATTGCCTAAAATGCAATAACAACATTCCTTAAGTGAGTGTTTGATTATTTGTAGCAAAGGAAGCATCTGAAGTTAAAAAAAAAAAAAAAAAAAAAAAAAAACTTCTAACAACATGTGAAAAGCTCAGTTCTTTCTGCTTGACTTTAACATCTAGACTGATCTGGGTTTTTTTTTTTTTGGATTAATCAATTAATAACTGGATCGCAAAATTTGCTAAATGTAGCAGATTTTTACTGATGTGAACCTGATGAAGCTAAAACTGCCACTTGAGGAGTTCTGGGTAGAACATATCTACAGGCAAAGAGGGGATTTTCATCATGCTACATGGAAATATTAGTAAAGTTTTGACTAAATGACTGCTCTGACTGAGTGTGTTGTTCTTTTAACTGTTGTCTATGCACGAGTCTGTTTGCTTTGTGGTTGCAACATTGTACATAAGTACCTTCACAACGCACCGGAAAATGAAGTAAATGCCTCTTCAACTAATCCATCAAATTAATGTTAGTGGAAGTTTTGTGCAGAAATACAGAACAATACAGCCATAAAGAAACATGGTAATAATAATGCTAATAAGGATGTTCTGTTTTTACGAATTAGATGTGTTCATTTATTTGCATGGTGACATTTAAAGCCAGGCAAACAAGGTGAAGTTTGATGCAAACAGCTTTTAACAGATACATCTGACTGGTGAATACAGACATGTTTTTAGAAAAATGTGTTCTGATGCAGTTCTTTTAGTCATCATATGTTCTGTCCTGTTTTTAGATGTCTGTTGTCAGATCCCACACATTTACTTTTATGTTGACGTCAAATTGAATTTCTTGCCGTTTTCGGCTTCATTTTACATTTCATGTTAGTGAATTACCTCTGATTACCTACAAATAATTTATTTTTGTTTCTTTTCATTAATCTTATGTCAGTTTAATGTCTCTAAGCCCTTGTCGTTTCCATCTGGGTCATTCTCGTCATCACAAACAACTTCCTGTGACAAAAATATATTTTCTTGTAAAAGTCTGCATATTGTGATGTTTCAGCAACGCCTCACACACACATATGCACATGCACACACACTGTTGGGTTAAAGCTTTCTGGGTATCAAGTCAACCAGCTACACAGTCAAATGTAAACAGTGTAAGTTAAACAATACAAATACTGCATCCAGAAATATTCTAACTTATTTTGGAGATTTTATTCTGATCTGTTTTATTGGTACAAGCAGTTGGAAGTTTATTTAAACTTACTTTTAAAGTCCAAATTGTAAACTAAGTGAACCTGTATGGAGACACAACATATGGAAATTTAAGTCAGAATAAGGACATGTTATTCTGTTGGAATGCTGCTACTCAAGTAACCCTAGTCAGAGGGGCTACAAGCAAAGACTGTGGGAGGAATGGTTACTTTGACATCCCCAGTCGACACTGACTGCCAAACAACTAGTAGCTCAGTGCTCCAACATCCGCAAACGGCAACTGCTATCACAACTTGAGATTGACGAGGTACAACACAAAGGGGAGGAGCCAGGACGCCAGGTCAGAAGGGAGTTGACTACAACTACCCGCCCACAGACTGGGTATATAGCCCCAGTAATGAACGAACCATCTGAGCTGAACGAGACAGCAACTGACCTGAGAGAGAGAATCGTGGCCCGAATGAACACCAAACAACCCCGACGCCAATTACAACGGCTGAGTGAAGTACCATCAGAAAGTCTCATTGAAGATGTGAATGCAGCATTGAGAACAATCCCTACCAACACCATAACAGAAACCAATGAACTATATACTTGCCTCCATAAACATTGCTTCTGCTTTTGGCTTTTTTGTCACACTTAAATCTTTGAAATTCAAAGACAACCAGAGTTAGACCATTTATTTAATAATGATTTTAAACAGCTGTCCAAACCAACCTAACAATCACACCTTTACCCTTGCTCTTTCTGCCTTTCGCTAATAATATATGAATATTTTTAACATATTTGTTGAAAGAGTCTGAAAGAATGAGCTTCTTTTCCTCTCAGGCTCTGGTTTTGAAGTCGAAAAGTACAGGTTTAATAGTCACCTTATGAGTTTTTTTTTTTTCACAGTCAAACCTTTTGGAACATCAGACACATTTTAATTTCAGACAAAGATCCTCCAACACCCACCCAACTGTTTTCTCCCTCAACGAAGTACATCGAAAAGAAAGTTGAAGCCACCAAATAATCTGGAAATCTGGGATCTCCCAGAGTGTCACACATAGAGCATCCATCACTCCCAGTGAACCACACCTCAGAGCCCAGTAAGCAAATCGGCAGGAAGCTGGAGTCCATCGAATCGTCACATATGTAAATGAAGTAAAGACAATTTTACACAGCAGGACTATGCTTTTCTTTGAAACATACACACACAGTGGGTACAGAAAGTATTCAGACCCTTTTACATTTTTCACTGTTTCATTGCAGGTATTTGCTAAAATCAAAAAGTTTATATTATTTCTCATAAACGCATACTCAGCAACACATCATGAAAGAAAAAAAAAACTGAAATGTAGAAACTTTTGCAAATTTATTAAAAAAGAAAAACTGAAATATCACACGGTCACAAGGACTCAGAGCCTTTGGTCAGTGTTGAGTAGAACCTCCTTTAGAGCTGTTACAGTCAGGAATGATGCAGCAAGTTTTCCACACCTGGATTTGGGAATCCTCTGCTTCTTCCTGCAGATCCTCTCTTGTTCCATCAGGTCGGATGGTGAACTCACCAGAGAGGCTCAGTTGGGTTTAGATCAGGGCTCTGACCGGGTCACAGAGTTGTTCTGAAGCCTCTCCTTAGTTATTGTAGCTGTTTGCTTCAGGTCTTCGTCTGATTGGAAGGTGAACTTTCAGTTCTGATGTCCTGAGCATTTTGGAAGAGCTTTTCTTCCAGGATCTCTCTGTACTTGGCTGCATTCATCTTTCCTTCAGTGGCAATGAGTCATCTTGTCCCTGCAACTGGACAACAACCCCATAGCATGATCCTGCCACTACCATGTTTCACTATTGGGAATGCATTGGGCAGGTGATGAGCAGTGACTGGTTTTCTCCTCTCATGCCACTTAGAATTAAAGCCAAAAAGTTCAGTCTTGGTTTCATCAGACCAGATAATCTTATTTCTCAGTCTGGGAGTCTTTCATGTGTTATTCATAAAACTATGCAGGTTTTCATGTGTCTGTTACTGAGGAGAGGCCTCCATCAGGCCACTCTGCCATAAAGCCCCGCCTGGTGGACGGCTGCAGTGATAGTTATGGAACTTTCTCCCGTCTCTCTGCTGCATCTCTGGAGTTCAGCCACAGTGACCTTTGGCTTTCTCAGTTAACTGGACGGCCAGGTTTAGTTAGAGTTCTGTTCGTAACAAACTTCTTCCCTGTAAGGACCATGGAGGCCACTGTGCTCTAAAGAACCTGGAGTTCTGCAGACCTTCTTGTGGAGCCTTGTCCAGATCTTTTGTAATCTTTGCCACAGTTCTGTCTCTGAGTCATTGGGCAGTTCGTTCCACCTCATGATTGTCATTTGCTCTGACATGAACTGTGAGCTTTGAGGTCTTATATAGACAGGTGTGTGTTTCTCCTAATCAAGTCCAATCAGATTAATTAAAGTAGAACCATCTCAGTGAGGATCAGAAGAAATGGACAGCATGTGAGTTAAATATAAGTGTCACAGCAAAGAGTCTGAATACTTCTGACCGTGTGATATTTCAGTTTTCTTTTTTAATACATTTTCAAATATTTCTACATTTCTGATTTTTTCGGTCAAGATGGGTTGCTGAGAAATGAGCAATGAGAAATAATATGAACACTGTGAAAAATTTAAAGGGGCCTGAATACTTCCTGTACAAACTATATACATACATGCATAAAAATAGAGCGACCAAACCTGTCTGTAACCAGCAATCTTATGACATTTTAAAGAATCTAATACATGTAAAGCTAACCCTATGGCATTTTTCTGCAAATAGACAAGATGAGAGCTTACATGGTAATGATGATTTTGATGATGACTTTTGAGAAAATGTAATATTTCTTTGTTTTTGCTTGTTTCATGAATGGTTATGTTGTTTTCATAAACATTTTAAACTGCCTGGTTACCAAATGTACTGTACCGATAAACTTGACTTCACCACTGTACGTCGTCTTATTAAAGAAACACAGACATTTCAAAAGACACAAGAGTGTTTGGCTAGCAGCAGAAATCTGTTTAACAAATGTAATGTTTTGTCTGTCACTGAAGGACTGAAGAATTTGAATGTTTGTAAATTCAAAAACATGACATTCAAATTCAATGACATGTCCCCTGAAACAAGATACAAGTGATGTTTGTAAAAGGATTTAATGTAACCCTTTAATGAGGACACCGGTGTCCTCTTGGATTCATTGGATAACTTGGAAACGTTGTGAGGGTGACAGTTAAAGGGTTTTCTAAAGAGTTCAGCAATATTAAACAAATCAGAAACGAAAAGATAATAAGTGATTCCCAAAGTATGGGGTGCGCCCCCTAGGGGAGGTGCAGTGCCTGTGCTGGAGGGCTAGGGGAGTGGGGGGTGGTGGGGGAGTCGAAGATGAATGGGAAAAAAAACAAAAAAAACAAAAAACCTCTCAGGGAGCTGTTCATGTTTTAACCACATTTTGCACAGAGGCTTTTTTTTATGTATTGATGACAGCAAAGTTGAATATTGTTACAAATAAAAAAAGGAAATGTGTTTGAAATAACACTGACAGTAAAGAATACTCTTTTACAGCATAGAACTAAAAAAACAAACAGTTACGTACACAAAAGTGTTTTACTGTAAAGATGGTTTGTAGTTTGTTTTGTTACAATCTGAAGTATGAATTAAACTTCAGTGGAGTTTGAAAACAAAATATGTGTTTAGGTTTATGTCTGGTTGAACGATGTTTGTGCCCAGTTTATTTTTTTTTTCTTTTTGGGGGGATTTTACTGTAATCCATAGGGGGGCTCAGAAGAAAATCTTTGGGAACCACTGCTTTAAGGACAGAATATGGCTTTCATCTTCCTCTTGACTCATAGGAAGGCTTCACTGAGAAGCTTGGAGAGTTTCCTCTTCTCTTTTCATTCTGCTTAGTTTTCCTTTATTCAGCTCTTGTTGCCTCCCTCCTTTCATTCCCTTCAGCCTACCACTTCTACTTATGACCTGATCGCCTCGCCTGTTGACCTCATCATTATCCATCTCTTCCTCAGTGCACATGTGTTATCATTGGCCATTACTGGTTATTTCTCTGTGTTCATTAATATCTCTATTAAACTGCCTGATCCACCTTATTCCCAACGATCACCTTTGTAAGTTTTCTTTGTTTAGTCATTTATTAAAGGTGCTATCTGCACTGAGGTCTCAACACTTTTGTCCTCTGAATTTCCCCACTTTGGGACAATAAAGGATATTTCTATTTTATTCAAAAAGAAAACTCAAAATATCAGCTGTATTGAAGATGAAGACCTGAAATGGACTGGCGACCTGTCCAGGATGTACCCCGCCTCTCGCCTGAAACATTCGCTGGAGATGGGCACCAGCACCCCTCCCACCCCATAGGGACAAGGGAGAACAGAAAATGGCTGGATGTATGGATTACATATGAAGACAGTTATGGAAAGTCCTGACACATTATCAGACTCAAGGTTTTTTTTCTAACATATACAGCTGGATATGCAAAGCAGAGGATGTGTGTGACAGGGTTAATCTCCATATCTGAACAGCACTGTGATTGGTTGGTTGAGTCCTTTAGCTGAGTGTATTTAAAGGAAACCAGCTCTACCTGAAGTCTTCATAGCCATCCTACTGCTGCTTCAGCCTGAGGTGAGTTTAGATTTCTTGCAGAAGAGATTTTACATCATTTCATTGTTAAAAAGTGAGTTACTTTGAGCCTAACTATGATGGCAAATTGAAAATGTCTGTTTTTGACAGATTACTGTTGACAGACTGTTAATCAAAGATGATCAAAAGTTATATATATATATATATTTTTTTTTTTTTCCTCTCATGTCTGTCCATGCAGCCCTTTGCTTTGTCACTTGTATGTTGTATGTTTTTACTTTTCTTTCCATAATTTCAATGTAAACCAGATGTGCATGAGGAGCGAAATGCTCAGTGTACAGCAAAATGTCAAGCATCTGCATTCAAAGTGAACACGCATCAAACTTGAGGTATCAGACGCGTTATTGACACGTGCAGTGTGTTTGGTGTGAACACACCATACGGATCTTTTCTGATCTAATAAAAGATCAGAAAAAGGGTGTCAGAGGAAACTTATTCACTCTCCAGGTCCAACTCATCACTAACACTCTCGCGGCATGCAAGAAAAAAGAGAAAGGGTGACTCCATCAGACTGGATAAACCGTCCTCATTGAGAAGGAACTCCTCTCATTCTGGAGAAAGGTTCTCAAGGTCTCTGCTTCAGTTTCAAGTGTCTTTGTATCTTTGTGATATTGGAGCTTAACTTTAGCAACAGCAGCACTCTGTCCTGTAGGATGTCTTTAGAGGTAAAGAAGCTCCATCTGCCTCTGACACAACTCATGGTCATATGGTATAAACCCTGTTAGGTAACCTGGAGATACTCCAAACATCCCTTGTTGGGAAATACCTTGTTAGCACACAGTAGACACTAATTTGTTTCCTCCAAAATACTGAGCTGTATTATGTGTTAAATATTTAATGGAATTGTTCATCTGATTCCAGGTGTGTGGCATTTCTTCAGGGGAAATAGGATGAACATCTTCGTCTTTGTCCCTTTGATGTCGGTCCTTCATTTAATCTGTGGAGAGCAGTTAAATCTCAGAGAAGAGAACATCACATTTCATACTCAACATAAAAACTGGGCTGATGCTCAGACTTACTGCAGGACGCATCACACTGACTTGATCACTATTACAGAAAAAACAGGTGATCTACCTTCAAATTACAAGGGCTGGATCGGACTGCACAGAGAATGGAAATGGTCTAGAGGAGATGAGGCACTAAGCTTCAGCCAGATGAATGATGGTTGTAAGTAAAACATAAAGTTAAAAATGTGAAAGTTGTTTGGATTTTAGGTTATTTTAACATTTGTATTCAGCTAAACAATGAAACAATGAAGAGAGAAAGAGAGAGAGAGGGAGAGAGAGAGAGATAGATAGAGAGAGAGAGAGAGAGAGAGAGAGAGAGAAAGAGAGAGAGAGAGAGAGAGAGAGCCAACTCCAATCAGTTCCAACTATTCTATGACAATTAGCGTCATAGATGGGAGTAGAACTAAAGATGGAAGATATTCCACCTACATATCAACAGCATGCATTTCTCACCCTAATGAATTAATCAAAACAGCCTTTAAAATAAATAGTTGTAGCTCAAATTGAATGTCCAAGTCACTTACCTATTAAATCCCATACAAGAGGGAAAAGAACAAAGAAAATCAACTGTTACTGAGGGAAGCAGCTGTTCCACATCATACGACCAGCAAATATTTAATAGGGAGAGGAGAGGAACCTCTAACCCAGTTCTGTTGACCATTTTGCTCTTTTTTGGCAGGGGTGGCATATTTAGGGAATCTTGCTACATAATGCAGTATGATTTGTTTCTTAATGCGATTTAATCTAAAAACTCTGTTTTCTGTCTTTTGTGGCATCAGCACAAAACTGTGTCTACTTTGAAAACAAAAACAAATGGGAAAGAGACAAATGTGAAGCCGAAAAAGCTTTCATTTGCTACGATGAGATGCTGGTTCTGGTAAAGGAGAATAAGACATGGGAGGAGGCTTTGGAACACTGCAGAGCTATGAAGGAAATGAAAAACTACACCCTGGCCACTCTGAACACCCCAGACGATCACGACTTTGCAAGAGAGAAAGCCCAGTTGGCAACCACTGAGGAGGTGGGCCGCTCTTCTGCTTTATTTTTAGTTTTGTCAACCAACATATCCTCTGTGTGTAAGTTTCTCCCTGCTACATGTTGGTAGGTGTGGACCGGCCTGCGTTACCTTGGTGATGAGTGGTTCTGGGTGGGTGGAGAACCGGTGCAGTACCAGAACATTCCAAGCTGCCCAGCTGTGAGATGTGGAGTCCTGGAGAAGAACAGCAACTCATTATTTGGCATCAGAGACTGCAATGAGAGAAGGAACTTCTTCTGTTACATAAAACCTAAAAAATATCAGTGTCAAACTATAGGGGAGGGTAGAAATTGTGTACCTCCAGAGTAGTGTAATTAGCTGGAGCTTTTTATGTGGCCCTCTAGACTCCAGATTACATCAATAAGACTGTCCAGTTTTTCACAAATCTGCAAAATTCACATAAGATCAACAAATCTCCACATTGTTTTATCTGTTTTTACTGCAAATTTTCTCAAAATTGATCAGAAACATTGAGTTTAAGTGACTGCTTCAGGCCTCAGCCTTACTTATAGTTCATAACTGATATGGAGAGTAGTAAAAAGTCACATTTAACACACTATCATAGTGCAAATATTGTAAAAATTGCTTACAAACATTTCTAAATTGGCACCACAAAATCTGTATTTTTTATTTGCAAAAAAACCCCACTAAAACAATCACAAGGTATTTATTGATATTGTAGCAGTTTAATTGGTTTTGTCAAAATATTCAGGCACAACTGGCCCTTTAAGAACATTCAGATTTTTTATGTGGCCCAAACTGAAAGCGCTGCTATAAACCTGTAGATAAACAGTCATAGTAATTTGGTTCAGCAGTTTAATAAGTAAAGACTCTTCATTCGTAGATGATAATTTAAACTAGCTGAGTGGTTGGAGGTCAATGTAGGAGGGCTAGAATAATAGTGTAAATGTGTGCTATTTTAGCAATATTTCTAGTCAAAGTAAACTCTGCTTCACAAATCTTTACCTTTGTTTGAATCCGCATGTTTTGACTTGACTGTCACCTTTCTGCTGGCACAGCTACATGTAACCACTGAGCTACCATAAAGGTTAAAAGTGATTTCTATTCTGTCTTGTTATATTCAAAGTACTCTCTAGTTGCTGTATTAATATTATTATGGGCAGTGATATGGTGAAGGGGAGAGCTTTAAGCTTTGACATTCTCTCTGTAATCTTATGTTAGAATGTTTTTGAGTTGGTCTGCTGTTAAAAACCTTATATATCAGATTTTATAACTGGGTCTGGACGACATCCTGTGTTCAAAATATATGAAATATTTAGACTGTTCAAACATAACCCAACCTTTCTACGAATTAGGGGTCAGCGTATGGATCTAAATATCAATACTATCAAAACCAAGGTGAGCGCTGGTATCAGATTCATGTTAGTAAGAGGAGATTAAAACTTTTGTTCCATTTCTCAAATTACTCCAATTTTAGCCGAGGTAACATCATCAATTCACACAAGCAGTAAAAAGCATTCATCCTTAAGAGAAGTCTGAGTTGGAAAAGAAAAAGTTGAGGACGGAGGAGAGGGTGAGCTCACTAAACTCAAACCTGACCTCCAACAGAGACGGAGAAACAA